>NC_066621.1:31600168-31702259 GCF_025201925.1 Gopherus flavomarginatus
TATTTCCTGTCAGTGAACTCAGAAGGGCCTTAAGGAAACCAGAATACAGCAAGAAATCTGCAAGGAAAAGCAAAAAAAAATACATGTGCTGAGTGTGGGAAAAACTTCACTTACAGATCAGGCCTTTCTAAACATCAGAGAATCCACACAGGGGAGAGGCCCTGTGAATGCAGTGAGTGCGGGAAAACTTTCAGTCGCAGCTCGCACCTTATTGGGCATCAGAGAAACCACACAGGGAAGAGATCCTATGAATGCAGTGAGTGCGGGAAAACTTTCAATCGTAGCTCACACCTTATTCAGCATCAGAGAATCCACACACAGGAGGGGTCCTATGAATGCAGTGAGTGCGGGAAAACCTTCAATCGCAGCTCTCACCTTATTCAGCATCAGAGAATCCACACGAGCAAGAAGCCCCGCGAATGCCATCAGCAGGCCTGCACAACTCGTAAAGTGGTGGTGTAGAGAAATCTCTGTATTAACTATCTCTATAAATCTTTATAACGTTGCATTGTGTTATTTTGTATTAAGTATCTTTATCTTTATGACATTGCATCTGGTATGATGTTATTTTGTAATTCATATGACTTGGCATTGTGCCTCTCTATTTTCATACAACTTTGTATTAGATCCCTATATAGAAAATTGGTAGAAAACTTTGTATCAAATGTTATAGCCCCTAAGGATAGTATAGTTAAAGTAAAAGAAAACATGTGCCTTTTTGCTAGAAGTAGAATAAGATCTTCCCCCGCACTTTGTAATCAATTGCTCTATTGACTGAATGAGGTGTGAATGAGTGAGGCTTGGAAGACACCCACCTCCAGACAGCTACAACAGTTGAAGAGGGAATGGGAGCCAGAGCAAAGGACAATACAACTTGTCAAGTGGGCCCAATAAAGAAGAGCAGACATATTGATGGCCTCAGGGATTAGAAGCAAGCACCTTCTGTAGAAAACACCCTCTTTGAGCAGCATTGGGACAACACCCAGAGAAAAGCAGCACAAAGACCAACGGACGCAGACCCAGATTTTGAATCTGGTCTAGATTTGCATAAGAGGGAAGCTGCTATAAATGCGAAGTGTCTTGCAGAAGGACCCCGGATCTCGTCTTGTCACCATCGGACCATCGATTTGGATCGGTAGAAGCCCGGCTCCACCCCTCCCCCATCTAACTCACCTGGCCAGTGCAGTTAAGGGGAGCAACTAGTTGGTAACAACAGCAAGATGGAGTGTGTTTATGTCTGTGTGTGTGCGTGAATGCATGACTGTGATATATATCTCATGTGCATATCATAGAGTATTAATTGATACCTGTATTACTAATAAATGTGGCATTTTGCCTTAATCCCCCTGAAAAGTTCCTGTACAGTACTTTGAGTAAAACAGCGAGGGCCACAATACTCCAAAGAAAACAGCTGAGGACCGAAACCCCCCGGCCCTGCGGAAACACCCCCCACTCAGGACCTGCCAGCCTGGCGGAAACATCCCGCCCAGCCCTGCAGAAACAAACCCTCCTTCCCCAGCGCCGCCCCACCAAAACAGCTGTGGGTCAAAAAGGAAGGTTGGTGGTGGGGAGGTGTTACTTGATGTTAAATCAACCAGGGACTCCCAGCCAAAGAGGTGGCTGGGAGCCCTCAGGGTCAAATTAAAGGGCCTGGGGCTCTGACAACCGGGGGAACCCGGAGCTTTTCAGGACTGGGGCAGGGATTTAAAGGTCCCAGAGCTCCTGCTGCTGAGGGGAGCCTGAGCCCTTGAAATCCCAGCCTCACTCCATCCCCTGGAGCTGCCGCCAGGATTCAAAGGGCTCTGTGCTCCCTGCAGCCACAGGGATCCCTGAGCCCTTTAAATCTCAGCTGCTGCCGGGATTCAAAGGGCTCTGGGCTGCCCGTGGCGGTGGGGAGCCCTGAGACCTTTAAACCTCAGCTGCGGCCGGGAATCTCTGCGAGCAGCCCAGAGCCCTTTGAATCCCGGCCGTGGCTAGCAGGCCGGCTTTAGGAAGTGAGGGGCCCAATTTGAACATGTTTGGCGGGCCCCGCAGGGATGATTGGGGAAAAAAAAGCCTTTCAGTTCTTAACAACCGGTTCCCTATAAAAAGTTCTGCCACAGTATGTATTTTTTGTACCAGTAGGGTTACCATACGTCTGTATTTTCCTCCCAGATGGCGATTTAAGAACCAAAAAGCCTGACATGTCCGGGAAAGTACAGATATATGTTAACCCTACCTAAAAGTTCTTTTTTTAAAAAGAAGGGTCTGAACTAGAAATGAGCTCTGCCACTCCCTTAGGGTGTGCTAGGGTGCACATGTGTGGGTCCCAGCTGCTCCCTGCCCATCTCATTGAAGCAGGTGTGCAGGGTTACTTCCCTCGGAACTGCAGGGCACCAGTGAACATGGGGCTGGCTGGAGGTGGGGGAGGGGGAGGATGCGAGAGGTAGGGTCTGGCTGCAGGCTGGGCAAGGGGTGTGGGGCAGGCTGGAGACAAGAGGTGTGGGGTGGGCTGGCTGGCTTCAGGCAGGGCCACAGGGAGGGTGCGGCATGGGTTGGCAGGGCTGGAGACAAAGGAGTGCGGGACTGGCTGGCTTCAGGCAGCGGGTTGCGGCAGGGGTTGGCTGGAGACGGGTTGGTGCAGGGCTGAAGGCAAGGCAGGGGGTACGGGGTTGGCTGGAGACAGGGCAGGGGGTGCAGAGCTGGTGCGGGCAGGGCAGGCAGTATGGCAGGGGTTTGCTGGAGACAGGGCAGGGGGTGCAGGGCTGGTGCGGGCAGGGCAGGCAGTGTGGCAGGGGCTGGCTGGAGACAGGGAAGGGGGTGCAGGGCTGGCTGGAGACAGGGGTTGGTGCAGGGCTGAAGGCAAGGCAGGAGGTGTGGGGCTGGCTGGAGATGGGCAGGCTGCAGGCAGGAACTGGTGCAAGCAGGGCAGGAGGTGCGGGGCTGGTGCGGGCAGGGGGTGCAGCAGGGGCTGGCTGGGGACGGGCAGGCTGCAGGCAGGGCAGGGGGTGCAGGTACAGGGGGTACAGCCCATCCTCTATGGTGAGTGCCTCCTTCTCCTCCTCCTCCTCCTCCTCCTCCCCCCTCTCCCACTAGGGTAGCAGCAGCAGCCTGGGGCTTGGGGGCTATTTCAAGGGCCCGGGGCGCCCCTGCTTCCACTGCCCCAGCTCTGTAAATAGCCGCAGGAACCCTGGGGAAGCGGCGGGACTCCAGTGGCTATTTAAAGGGCCGGGGAGGTAGAAGCAATGGGAGTCCTGGACTTTTTAAATAGCCCCCAGAGCCCCGCAGCCATACCCCAGGGCTCCAGCAGCAGGGCTCTAGTGGCAATTTAAAGGGCCTGGGATTCCAGCCCCTGCTGGGAGCCCCAGGCCTTTTAAATTGCCCCCTAGGGAAACTGGGCCACCCTGGTACAGCGCACTGACTTTTGCTGGTACTGGGGCTTGGGTGCGGGGTCCTCTTAGAAGCGAGGCCAATTCAAGGGAATTGGTTAAATTGGCCTAAAGCCGGCCCTGGTGGCTGGGATTTAAAGAGCTCTGAGCTCCCCGCCCGCCTGCCCAGAGCCCTATAAATCCTGGCCGCGGCTGAGATTTAAAGAGCTCTGAGCTCCCTGCGGCTGCGGGCAGCTCAGAACCTTTTGTATCCCGGCCGCGGCTGAACTTTAAAGGGGTTTGGATTCCCCGCGGCTACGGGCAGCCCAGAGCCCTTTGATTCCCGGCTGCGGGACGCACAGTGAGACTTCACGGGCCGCACGTTGCCCGTGGGCCGTATGTTGTGCAGGCCTGGCATGGAGGGGCAAAATAGGTAAGAAATTTCCGTGGCCTGTCACTAGCAAATAGTAGCCACCATGGATCCTGCCAGAGGTGGCTACATCTTAGCACTGTGGGAAGCAACCCTTCACAGAGACCATTTGTCTTGTGGTTTGGGATACTTCTCAAGACATGCTGCACTCAGAGTGACCCCCTCATCCTGTGCCAGCTGGAGAAAAGAAAAGGGGCCAGCCAACTCTCCCACTACCAGCTGCGAACCACTGATCCCCAAACAGGGGGAGGCCTCTGGCTTTGATGTGTATTAAATATCAGGCTGGTCTCTTTCTTTGGCAAATATCTAACAGAGCTAAAAGAGGGAACAAATGATCCTCAAAGGAGAGGGGAAAGACAATCACTGGGAAATTTAATCCCCTGCAACATCCAGAATGGAGAGCGACTCAGGGCAACAGGTTCCCCCCGAAGGAAGAAGTTTTTGGGATTTAGAAACATAAGGAACAGCACAAAACTTGAGAGGATTGTTAATTGACATTTGATACTGACACAGAGGGAAAACCTGAGCTTTCAGATCAGTGTTCAGAAATGAAAGACAAAGGGTGGAAATCAGAGATTTTGGATCCATTTTGCAAATTATAGAGAGGAAAGTGGAAAATCAGAGGGATTTTATATCAGTTGTTGATAGGAGGTAAAATCTGAGTGTTTCACATGAATACTTGATAAATGAATAAAGAGGAAATGGGCAACATTTGCAAACATTTTGTGTTCAATAATCTGAGAAAAGGTGTAAATCTGAGATTTTCTTATTATTTTATAATTAGAGACAGAAAAATCTCAGGGCATATTCAATTAGAAATAGACAACTAGAGAGAAGTGGGGCAAATGTTTAGGTTATTTTATTTGAATCTTTGAGATTTGCAAAGAAATTGTGTCACAAACTGCATATTTGATAACATGAGAGGAAAACACCAAGATCTGAGGGGAGAGAGTCACTTTCCTGTCAGGGCCCAGTGCTCCCTCCCCCTCCCCCTCCGGGGTCTCTCACTCACTGGGGGCTCCAGGCGGGGCTGGTGCGGTCAGAGCCTGGGGCTGCCTAGGGGGCAGGTCCCAGCTGGAGAAAGCCCCCCCCCCCGGCCAGGATAGGAATGTGCTACTGGTAGCAGCCTGGGGCTGGACCCTCTCTATGGGGGACACTTGCTCCCCCCTCCCCTTCCTGGCCCTTCCCACGCCGTGTTGCCAGCAGAGAGTGGCCCCCCCAGCCCAGCCCAGAGGTGTCCCTGTCTCAGGCCCCCCCCAGCCTCTGCCCAGTTCAGAAATCACTCGGGGGAACCATTTCCCACCTACACAAGGACAAATCACTGCAGGTGAAAATGGGGGGAAACACCCCAAACCTGAGATCTGAACTGGCCATTGGCAAAGGGGAGAGAAAATGGGGCACAATGGGGGGAGGGGAACAGGGAACTTCTCAGGGGTTTGAGGGAAGGGGGTGTCAGCCTGGATGTTGCTTGTTGCTCTCTAGGGAGAAAGGGGGCAGGACAGGAGAGGAGGGGGGTCTCCACGGAGGGGGCAGTGGTAATTCCGAAGGGATCTCAGCCCTCCCTTTTTCTCCCCGCTCCTCAGGGGTCACCTGCTCTTCTCCCCTCGCCCCCCGGCCATGTCCCGGCTGCACAGACATTTTCCATCCATCCCTTTCCCAGGTCTCCCCCCTCCGCAGCCCCCGCCCGACCCCACGCAGGGGCTGCTAGGTGTAATGCATGTTCAGTAGGGATTTCTCCCCTACTAATGCTGGAGTGTCCTTCTCCTATAGGTTAGTCTACTAATGATCTCATCTTGGTGCCATGTGTGTCAGTTCATTGCCATGGCACTCGTGTGCTTAGACATCTGAGGATGCTCTATAGAAAAGCTCCTTGAGTGAGGTGATCCACAGGGAGTAGCTCAAAGCTCCAAAGTGCCTGGCCAGGGGCAGGACATTGGCACAGCAAGGGCGGGGTGTGGCAGTGACATCACAAAGGCCTTTTGCAGGACCTCACACTATTGGTCAAAGACTATTGGTGAGCAGGTGGTGACCTCACAGAGAGATCCTGACATCAGTCAGGGGCCAGGGGCTAGGGAAACCTCAGAGACCCCTGTGGCTTTGCTTCAGCAAGTCTCCTTCTCCAGGTCTCTGTCTGAGGACTGAGAGAGTATTAGGGTTCACGGACGTGAGCGCCAGGAGAAACCTCTTTCCAGTTTTCTCCTTCCCTTGTAGTGATTTTACTAGAAAACAGCCGTCCCTGTTTAGAAGGTAAGAGCCTCCTGGAGGTGTGAAACCTGTTCAGTCTGATCCATCTGGTGAGAGTTGAATTCTAGGCATGGAAAACATGAGCTTAAGGAGGCAGAATTTTATTCCGCACCTGGGATTTTGTCCCTTAGAATCATGGGGACATTAGGGTTTGTCCTTTGTGTTTCACCTTTTCCTCCATCCACCTGTCCCTCCCTCCTTTCTCTTCATCTCTTCTTTTGTCCTTTCTCCTGTTCCCCTCCCAACACCAGGACGAGTGTGTGCGTGTGTGTTGCGGGGGAGTGCTCTGCAGCTCTCACTGTGGGAGTTCCACCCAAAAATGTGAGGCTGAAATAGTGCTCAGGCAGTCAGGGCTGGATTAACCTTTTGTTGGCCCTGGCACCAAACATATTTGTGGGCCCCAGTGTAGTCACTGTGGGCTCCGAGTGTGGGCCTGGTGGGGCAGTGCCATTGGTGCCTTCGTATACCCGGTACTGAACCTCAGAGACATTTTTCATTTTGATCACACACCTCTCCATGACTATATGCATTGCCATACACAGCTCCCTCAGCCCGCGGGTTTTCTTATTGAGCTGTACACCCATGTGGGTTTACCAGTATCCACAGTGAGCAGAACTTCCATAGTGACCAAGGAAACTCCCCACAGATTTATCTCTTTCCTCATTCAGACCTTCTCTAGCCATGTCTCCAGTACCCCCCCATGTCACCAGTCACTGCATGTGGTCCTAGTCTCAGCTCAAAGTCCTAAAGCCAGCAGACACCTGATCAGTTCTGACAGATCCCTCCCTCAGCCCCCATCCTGCCATGTGAGCAAGCCACCTGCAAACACCATTTCCCCAAAGTGAGGACTTAGCCCTTGGGAATCTGAAGACACCAGCGTCTCTCCCTGTGCTCCCATCTACATGCTAGTCTGCTACCTGGTCACCACCACCTCTCCCCATACTTGTTTCCTTTCTACTTTGGACATGCTCCCAACCAGCTGGAAGCTCCCTCTGCAAGCCTGACCTGCTCCCGCCTTCCCTGCTCCCCCGACATTCCTTTCCTACTGGTGACCTCTGTTCCTTGAGGTTAACTCCAGTGTCTTTAGGTGCTCTAGCTTAATGGCCCCAGGAGTCATAGAGCCACTTGTAGTTTCTCTAGCTACAGCCATGGGGCAACTGCCAGAGGCCAGCCTTAGACAGCTGCAGCTACTAGCCGCAGGAGCGGAGGCAATGCCAAGGCTGAGCATGCTTGAACCTTGCAAGGGCAGCACTAGGGACTCTAAATCCTCAGCACTGGCCCTAGGCAGCTGCAGACTCTGGAGTTAGGCACTTTCCTCCTCTAGGTTCCTGCATGGTTACAGAACTGCAGTAAAGTGGAACAATTATCAGCTTCTGTGATTGGAAGATGTCTGGATCCTTCTAATAAGACTGTCCTACATAAATGAGGAAAGTTGAGGTGCCTTTATTATTCTTTTGTTCCATTCTTTGTTTCTATGGGGAATTTGCCAGTGCAATATCACTGTCTTCCTTTTAAACAAACAAAACTAAAAAAAAAAGTGTAATGCCTGTTGAAAATAGCAATTCCAGCCCTCGTTAGCACTGTGAAGACCCCAACGTTTGTTGCTCAATTTTCTCCTACTTTTTCTAGAGTAAATGACAGTGGATCAGCATATTTGATTTGGGAGAAATGAAGTAACAGCTGCCCAAATTGAGCTTGAGCACTCCTGATTTTGAGGTGTTCAGATCTGGAAGGCAGGGGCTAGATTCCCTTTATGAATATTAGATACATCTGGAAAGGAAAAGTCAATTTCTATTTTCATGGCTCAGAAGTGGAAATCCTCCTGTCCTGTATCTGAAGCTGTCCAGGTCCAGTAGAGCCTCCCCTTCCTTACTTACCATTTTACCTTCTGGTGGGATCCACATACCTCCCTTGCCCAGCTTCAGATAGAGAGGGGCCCTGTCCAGTTAGTCCACCCAGTTCCATCTTTGGGGGCTGCCAGGCGAGGTCACACCAGCATCCCTAAGCCTGTCTGGGGAAGTCTTCTGAGGGTGCTACCTGGGCCAAAGCCTTCTACTGCTTGGTCACACCTCTTCCCTATTCACAGGTGGCACCCCCTTCTAGCAGCCAGCCCCCCAGCCACAGCAAGCTGCAGCGCATGGAGTCTCACAGCTTCCCCCCTCCCTTTCCTGTTGATAGCAGCCAAGGGAATGCTGGGAAATGTTCCTTCTCTGTTCCAAGGCAGGGAGCTGGTCAAGGAACTACAGCTCCCAGGGCCCTATGGGGTCTCAGCTCCCCTACTGAATCCAGGCTGCTCTGAGGCTCTCTTTCTGCAGAAGGGAGGAAGTTACTGTTACAGGTCCCTTCAGAGCTTGGGCCTAGCACTATGGCACCATGTCAAATCCAGTACTGCTCCCAACTCTATCCAGCTCTGCTGCTGGCAGGATCCCTTCCCATTCTTTTTGTTTCCTGTCTCCCCTCCAAGGAGAAGCTCTGCATTGTTCCTGTGTGGGGAATTGAACCCAGGCTGTCTGGGTGAAAGCCAAGAATCCTAACCACTAGACCACATGGGACTTCCATAACACCTTTACATGTTCATATTCAATAACACAATTAAACGTAGCCATTCAAAGTAGCCATTTAAAAGAAGCCATTCAAAAAACTTCAAAAACAGACTTCAAAGAGAAATTGCAGAGTTACAACTGATCTGCAAACTTAACACCATTAATTTGAGCTTGAAGAGGGACTGGGGGTGACTGGCTCACTACAAAAGCAATTTTCCCTCTCTTGGTATTGACACCTCCCTGACAATTACTTGGAGAGAGCCACATCCACCCTGACTGAATTAGCCTTCAACACTGGTTCTCCCCTTGTATGGTAACTCCCTTTACATCATGTTCCAATATATATTTATGCCTCTATCTGCAATTTTCACTCCATGCATCTGAAGAAGAGGGCTTTTTACCCAGGAATGCTTGTGTCCAAATAAATCTGTTAGTTCTTAAGGTGTCACCGGACTCCTCGTTGTTTTTGTGAAATAAAAGCAAAATGCACTCTAAGCTGATCTTAATCCTTTCAATGCCCTTACAAACGTAGATGCTTCTCACCACAGGCCGGCTGGTGGCTTTTCAGCCAGGCTCTCCCCTTTCGTCAGCGCTTCAGTTGCTTGGTGTGGGGGTGTCTGTAGATGTAGGTGGACGAGAGAGACAAAGCATGGCAAATGTCTCTGCTTTTATCATGTCCTTTCTTCCCTCTTGGCTTTGCTCCCCCTTCAGAGTCAGGTGAGCATCACTGCGTCTCTCCGAGCAAGTCTGAGCAATTCCCCTGGGGTGTCCTCTTGCAGGTAAGTGATTGCACTGTAGCTCCCTTGCTGAACAATGGCTGTTGATGGGTTGTTTGACACCCTGTCCGGGTGTTGGTTACTTTCCTTGCTGTTGTCACTGGGGAGCTAATATTTGGCTGACTCCCCCACCTTACAGCATAGTGATAACCACACTGCACAATTCTCATAACTTCATATGCATGAATGATAAAACTCTATGGGTAGAGAAATGACTTTCAGCAGATCATATCCTTTCCCCTGATACCTTACAAGGCATGCTCTGTATATAAGATCACGATTATATGAAAATGAGGAATATGGGGGTTACAGCACACTCCCCCAAAGGTACAGAATGTCACACTGAGATTCTATTTTCATTTGTTATGTAACAGCATTAAAGAGATCCAGTGACTGACCAATGGCATTTTCAAGTGCTAAAATAGCAAGCGCTGTTGGTCTCTCATTGGCCATCAGCGACTGAAGATACGGTTTAATGAGCCAGAGCTTCAAGGCGAGGGTGGCTCTGTCCACTGCCTTCCGTTGCGCTGCTGGGCACCAAGTCCCTGGCGGTCAATATGTGAATCTGGGAGAAGAGAGTGGGGTGGCAAGCGGTGGTAGAACTTTTGCCACCAGGGTCTAGCTGTCTAACTTCCTCTTCGTACTGCTGGGCCCCCGTTGCCTTCAGGTAACACAGGAACTAAGGCAGGAATAGGGTGAGGAAGCAAGTAAAGCCGAGCAAGGAAGGCAAAAGTTAATCTTATCTTCATGGGCAGCTCGCAATGACGTCCTTTTTCTGTGCCACAGCTGACAACAACATCCCAGACAGAAAAGTAACAGGCCAAAAAGAAACCTAGCAGCTGCTGAAACAGTTCAGTTGGGAGCGTGCTAGACTAACAGGCTCTTCTATCCTCCTTTATGCACGGGCGGGATGTTTTCTGAGAGTGCAGCAGTTCCTTTAACTGCCACGAGTCCCTCATTTCAGGCTATGCAGCAGGAAAAGACAGCATGGGCTTCTGCACCGAGTTGGCCCACCTGACCTTTCATTCTTCTCTTGCTCTTTGTCAGCAAGGAGAAGAAAAAGAAGCTCTCCCTCAAGCTGGAGTCACACGGGTGAGGTAAGGACGACTTCCTGAGTGCTGGCTCCAGTCCTCTGCCCTGCCAGCTGACCTATCGAGGGGCTACCACCACATTCTCTAGATTTGTCCATCGGTCTGTGCCAGAGTGAGCAACAACCCAGTAGGTGGAGTTTCTGTAGTGTAGTGGTTATCACATTTGTCTAACACGCAAAAGGTCCTTGGTTCAAAACCAGGCAGAAACATGCTGGCTTCCTTTTCCCAGATCCCCTTGTTGTTCAGAAAGGGCACTCCTCATATTGGCCTGTCCCTGGGATAACTCCAACCCCTGCATGACAGAGGATGCTGACAGCAGTGGAGAAAGCACCTTGGTGTCAGGCTGGAGAACCTAGAGTAGTTAGGCCAGTCACCATTTGGAGGCTTGTGGCTTGGCCACCTCTGCTGTTGGAGGTTGGCCTATAGAGGCTCTCACTTCCTGCTGGGCTCCTTTGCGTGACCGGCCAAAGGAAGAAGTGAGGCAGGAATGGGGCAATAGAGGAAAGTTGAGCTGAGGAAGGCAGGGAAGAAGCTGTGCGGCTAAGTGGGGTTAGTAGAGCACCACCCTTCATTCTGCAAAGCCTGGGGAGGTGTGGTTGGCTGCTGGGAGGTAGAATCCTGTGCCTGCCTCTTGGCTTCCCAGGAGTGGCTACTTGCAGCCCAGGAGAAGAAGGGAGGTTCTGGGTGAAAGGAAAACAAGCAAAGCTGAGTCCAAGTGGAGAATGGCGGCTCCTTTATGGCCAACCTGGGGGCATGACTGATGGTTTTAGAGGTGGAGGCTGGGCTGGCTGTGAGCAATTGGGATCCAGGAAACCCCCACCTGCCCTTCTGAGGGCTGAACCCATGGAGGTGCGGTTGGCTGCTGGGAGACAGACCCCTGTGGGTGCCTGTTGGCATCCCAGGGATGGCTACTTGCAGCCCAGGAGAAGCGGGGTTCTGAGGGGAAGGAAAAGCAGCAATGGTGAGGCTGAGTGGGCTCCTTTCTGGCCGAGATGGTGGACTGTGGTGAGTCTGGAAGTTGCCTGTAAGCCATAAGGGGACGTAGTGCAGTGAAAACTGCTGCTCCATTCTGGCCGACCTGGGGGCGCCATGGATGACTTGGGAGTGGGGGCAGGGCGCTGGCTGTGAGCAAATGGGATCCAGGAAGCCCCAGCCTGCCCCTCCAGGGGCCGAGTCTTCTTCTCTCCTGCCATGGGGAGCCCGACCTTAAGCCTGCCCAGCATGTGCAGCAGCTCGAGCATTAAGCCTTCCTGTGTGCATAACTGAACTACGCCCTAGTGTAATAAGGTGTAAAGTTTAGATTGTGAATTTATCTTTAATTTCCATGGTAATTTACTTTGAGCTTTTATTCCTACCACTTATAATCCTTAAAACTCCATCTTTCTGTAGTTAATAAATCTGTTTTATGCTCTACTTAAACTGGTGTATTTTGCTTGAAGTTCTTGGGAAATCTCAGCTCCATTACAAGGCTGGTTCATGTACTATTCACAGTGAGGGAGGGGTGGACCCTGTGTAATAAACTCACACTGATCAGGCTTCTGATTAAGGCAAGATGGTATGATCCAGGGGTGCAAGGCTGCAGAGCTGTAGGGGGGGCGACTTTCTATCATTAGTGTTATGAGTGGCTGCAGAAGCATTCATGTAATTCAGTTGGCTGTGTCCCTACCTACGGATGTCTGTGTAAGTGCAATATCTGCCAGAGATTCACAGCTTGTCTCAGCATCACATGTGTGAGAGGGAGCCCAGGTGGTGGGACAAAGGGCTCAGGGGTCCCACTGTTCAGTTGCATCCCATAGATCCCATCACAGACTTTCAACAACCACAGCGGGTGCTCACTGAGACAGAGAGAGAGATGCCAAAATACTGATCTCCAGTGCCAGCAGACATCAAACTATCAGAAATTCTGTGAACAGAGAAGACCCTGCTAGTGGAAAATGCCTTTGAAAAAGGCCCTTCTGTCCCCAGCTGTGGTCGTACAGTGCTCAGTGCTCTGCGTTGTGGCCTCAAGAGTCATGGATGCAAGTTGAGTTACGATGACCTTTTCCTTGTCTCCACATTTCTTAGGTGCCTCTTCCAACACTTGTCAGAAAAAATGACCGGTTTCTTTTGGAAGCATTTGCACTGCAAGGCAGAGGCAGTCTTCTCTGCTTCTTCAAAAGATTGACCAAAAAGTGGGAGGAGTGGACAGATTTGGCAACGCACCACTGGGTGCTGCATCTCTAACCTCTACTTTACCTGGCAAGTGCCTCTGGGACTTTTCTCCCAGCTGCTCCATTTTTCATCAGTGACAATCAAAAGGAAGATGACATGACATCTGTGTGTGGACATCCCCAGCGAATCACAAGGACGTGTGGTGCAGGCTTTTGTGTTGCAGCAATTGCAGTCAAAGCAACCACCATGCCAATGCCAGTCACAGCAGCCTTTTCATCAACTCCAGGCTTTTGATTTGATTCTTCCCAATGTTTCTCTCCAAAGAAGCCTTTTCCTTAGCAAGCAATGACTTGGATACCAAGGGAGGTCTCTTCTGTTTCCTAGAAAGACACAGGAAAATGTGAGCAGAGGAGACAAAACCCGTAGAACAAGGTACTACTGGGAGTTGAACCCAGGATCTCCTGTTTACTAGACAAGTGCTTTAGCCACCCAAGCCATGGTGCCTGCCTTGAGAAAATGCTTGCAACTGTTCCCTTTGATGGTCCAGGACAACACCTGCAAATTCCAAACTACAGACATTCCCCATTTCCCTCAAGACTTGCACGGAAGAACTGGCAGGCCAAGCCAGGATCTTCTGGTTACTAGGAAGACACTTCAGCCAGCTCTTCCCAAAGATCACTATCTAAAGACCTTTAAACAGCCTCTGTAGATGTTCACTGACAAAGAGATGCCAAAATAGAGTTCTCCACTGCCTGCAGCCATCACACTACCAGGAGTTCTGCGCACAGAGAGGCCCCTGCTGGTGGAAAAGGCTTTGGTAGAGACTCTTCTGACACCAGCCTGTGCTCATATACTGTTTAGCACTTTGTGTTGTGACTTCAGCATCCACAGATGCCAGTTGAGTTGGGGGACATTTTTCCTGTCTCCACATTTGTCTAGTGGCTCCTTTCAACACTTGCCACCAAAAAGACTTGTTTCTTTTGCAAGCAATGTGCAGGTAGGCAAAGGCAGTCTTCTCCATTTCCTCAGAAGATCACCAAGCTGTGGGGAGAGAAGACACATTCAGCCAAGCTGGATGCTGAATCTCCTCTTTGTTCAGCAGGTGTCTGTGAAGGACATAAATCTCCACCATGTAGAGGGCAAGAATAGGAGTTTATTACACACAGAAGTGGCAGAGTGTCACCTTGCTTATTAGGCTCAGAGACACTGTTAATTGATTACAATAGAATATATAGATTTTCCATGGGTGGGGGAAAGAGACGGGGTAGGGAGTTCCAAACTCTGGGATAGGTTTTGCAGCAAGACATGATAAGCACAGTAGCCAAAGGTTAACAGGTTACATAATGTCTCCACCCATGGTCTCAAGTTAGCAAGTTAACATTTCATGAATACTTTGATAAAATGTTATTAGTATAAAATATCTATGCTGAATTCTGATTTGAGGTCCATAGGAAAGGAGCAACTCCTTTGATTGTCCTCCAGGTACATTCCTAGGGTTTAAAGCAAAGAAACAGTGAAAGTATATGGCAATAAAGATTGTTTTCTGTGTGTCTTAAGGCAAGGCATTGGTCCCTGGGAAGGGAGGTGGAAGGATGCCATATCTTATATTGACATCTGCCAACTTTTCATAAACTCAAGGTTGGATCTCTGGGAAGAACGTCTCCCTACAGAAGAGACTTACACAATAGGAACAGGGATTCTTTGTTCAATCTGCAACTCTGAATAAGATACAATTCTTTAGTTCTTAGCTCCAACACCTGGCAATTTGCTGACCAAGCCTATCTTAGCAAGCAAGGCTTTCTGTTTACCCAGCTTTCTTTTAGCTGGTCACTATTTGCTAGGCTTCTAGTCCCTTGATTATACTCTGGACTTTGGGTCTGGAAAAGAGCTGGCACAATCCATAGACCAGGTTGTTATATAATATGCACATGAATTTTAACCCTTCACATACAGTAATGGCAAAGTTCTTGGTTCAGGCTTGTAGCAGTGATGGAATAAACTGCAGGTTCAAATCAAGTCTCTGGAGTCCATCCACAGCTGGGATGGGTCATTCAGTCCCTTGTACAGAGCTTCAGTTTGTAGCAAAGTCCCTTCAGAGGTATGAAGCAGGACTGAAGACAAGATGGAGACGAGGCATCAGCCTTTTACAGTCTCTTGCCATGTGGTCTTTGTTTTCTTTGTCCCAAGGACACTCTATCCAGCACGTGGCATAGAAAAACCTTTGAGTTTTGTCCATAGGCAGGTCCCTGCATACCTTGCTGAGCCACAAGGCATATCTACCTTCTCTCAATGGGTTGATTGTAGAGCTGATGGTCCTTAATGGGCCATCAAGCAGGCTAGGCAGAACTGACACCAACTTGTCTGGCTGGGGTGTTCCTCGGAAGCATAGCACAAGTTTGAATACAGACAGCATAGAGCCAATATTCATAAAGTCAACTACAAAAATGATACACATCTAGAGATAGCATAATTATAATCAGCCAATCAGAACCTCTCCATAGACCCCTTTCACAACAACCTTTCTATCATATTGGCTGCAAATATAGAACAGTGGTCACAATGGTGATCTATAAAGTTACAGATTATGTCAATAACATCACAGGAGGTGACACGGCATCAGTGAGACTGATATTGGAATACTGTCTCCAGTTTTGGTGTCCTCATTTGAAAAAGATACTGTGAAATTGGAGCTGGGGCAGCAAAAAGCCACCAAAATGTTCTGAGGGCTGGAGAAAAATGCCTTCTAGTGAGCTATTGAAAGAGCTCCATCTGTTTAGCTTATCAAAAGAAGATTGAAAGGTGACTTCACTGAAGTGTTGAAGTGCCTTAATGGAGAGAAAAGATTGGGTATTAAAGGGCTCTTGAATGGAGCAGAGAAAGACATAACAAGACCCAATGATTGGAAGGTGAAAAGAGACAAATTCATATTACAACTAAGCCCCAAATAGTCAACAGCGAGGATGATTCACCACAGGAACAAGCTACCAAGGAAAGTGGTGGAATCTCCATCCCCTGAAGTCATTCAATGAAAACTAGATGCCTTTCCCCCAGAAGTAGCTATAGTGTCATGCAGGAGGCCTGTGATATGCAGGGGGTCAGATTAGATGCTGTAATGGTCTCTTCTGGCCAGAAAGTAGACTAATTTTACAGATACTAGTTTTCGGAAAAACTGAGTGTAGCATTGGGAGCAGCATCTGAAGTTTTACTGTCTAGCCAGCTTACTGCCTAGAACGAACGCTCCTTGAGTGGGGTGACCACAGGGAGTAGCTCAAACCTCCAAAGGGCCTGGCCAGGGAAATTGATGCTAGCCTTGGTACATGGACGCACACCGCCGAATTAATGTGCTTAGTATGGGCCTGTGTCCTCGACTTTATACAATTTCCAGAGCGTTGCACTGTGGGTAACTGTCCCATAGTTCCCGCAGTGTCCCCTGCCCATTGGAATTCTGGGTTGAGATCTCAATGCCTGATGGGGCAAAAATAGTGTCATGAGTGAGTCTGGGTAAATGTCATCACTCAATCCTCCCTCCATGAAAACAACAGCAGACAATCATTTTGCACCCTTTTCCCTGGATTGCCCGGGCAGACGCCATAGCACAGCAACCATGGAGCCCGTTCAGCCTTTTTTCACTGTCACCGTATGTCTTCTTTATAGTGCTGACAGACGTGGTACTGCAGTGCTACACAGCAGCATCCCTTTGCTTTTTGCAAGTTAGCAAAGATGGTTACCAGCCCTACTGTACCGTCTGCTGCTTTGCAAGTTGACAATGACAGTTACCAGTTATACTGCACCATCTGTTGCTGTCATGGGTGCTCCTGGCTGGCCTCGATGGGGTCGGCCACGGGCTTATGGACAAAAATAGGAATGACTCCCCAGGTCATTCTCTTCTTTAAGTTTTGTCTAATGGAGAGTCAGTTCTGCCTAGATTATCAGGCAAGCCTACTAAAGATCCAGAGGGGCAAACGGGCGCTCCGGGTCAGAGCCCTAGAGATCCCGCAGAAATGATGCGCTGCATGCCATTCTAGTGGGTGCCCCTGCAACAACCCTACCCATTGCTTCCCTCCTCCCCTACCCCTCCTGGGCTACCATGGCAGTTATCCTCCCATTTGTGTGATGAAGTAATAAAGAATGCAGGAATTTGAAACAACACTGACTTTATTGCTTCTGCAAGCAGGGATCAAAGGGGGGAGGGGAGCGCAGCCTCCAGCTGCTATGAATGAACCTGGGAGTCATTCCCATCTTTGTCCAGGCACCCCCGGCCGGCCTCACCGAGGCCAGTCAGGAGCACTCACGGGACGACGATGATGGATACCTGTCCTACTGTACCGTCTGCCGTCCGCAAGGGAAGGGAAGGGGATGCTGCTGTGTAGTGCTCCAGCACCACATCTGCCAGCAGCATCCAGTAGACATACAGTGACACTGAAAAAAGGTGAGAGAGGATTTTTTTCCCTTTGCTTTCATGGGGGCAGGAGGCGGGGGAACGACATATACTCTGAACAACCCGCGACAATGTTTTTGACCCTTCAGGCTTTGGGAACTCAGCCAAGAATTCAAATGGTTTTTGGAGAGTGCGGGAACTGTGGGATAGCTACAATCCTCAGTCGCCCCTCCCTCCATGAGCGTCCCCATTTCATTCTTTGACTTTCTGGTACGCTTGTCTCAGTTCCTTAAGTTTCAGCACTGCGTTGAGTCCCTATTGTGGCCTCTGTCCATCATAGCCTTGGAGATTTTTTCAAATGTTTTGGTATTTCGTCTTTTGGAACGGAGTTCTGATAAAACAGATTCATCTCCCCATACAGAGATCAGCTTCAGTATCTCCAGAACAGTCCATGCTGGAGCTCTTTTTTGATTCTGGGACTGCATAGTCACCTGTGCTGATCAGCGCTCCACGCTGGGCAAACAGGAAATGAAATTCAAAAGTTCACGGGGCTTTTCTTGTCTACCTGGCCAGTGCATCCGAGTTCAGATTGCTGTCCAGAGCAGTCACAATGGTGCACTGTGGGATAGCGCCCAGAGACCAATAGCGTCAAATTGCAGCCACACTAACCCTAATCTGACATGGCAATACTGATTTCAGCACTACTCGTCATCAAGGAGGAGTACAGATACCGGTATTAAGAGCCCTTTATATCAATATAAAGGGCTTCTTTGTGTGGACGGATGCAGGGTTAATGTGACATAAACTCGTAGTGTTGACCAGGCCAGAGAGAGCAGCAGGTTTCCCCTTTTGTTTCCTGCTTTCGTTTCCTTGACTAGTTTCTCCTCTGCACCAACTTGCTGTATTTGTTTGTGAGTCTGACTAGCTCAGTTGGTAAAGTATCAGGCTTTTAATCTGAGGGTTCAAGTCCCTGGTCAGGTAATAAACTACTCATTATATCTTAAAAATCTGTCTTTCTGGAGTCTTCTTTGATGTTTTTTCTCTTCAGGATTTTGCCTTTTCTAAGAAGGGCCTTTGTGTGTGGGGGATTGAAGGGGCAACTTCCTGACAGCCCCTCTGTCCTTGCAGACTGGAGGAATAAAGGCCTCTGGGCATATAGCATGTTCCTCCCCTGCACGCACGCACACAAAATATCCCTATGGAATTAGAATCACCTGCTGCCTTCCCCTGTTCTGCTGGATCCCCAAATGAGGATACTCTTCAGCCTAAACCCATGTCCCCTCTTTGCCCAGTGCCCCTCAGTCCCAACCCTCAGTCCCTCCTATGCTCACTGCTCCTCACTCCCAACCAGAGCCTGCTCCTCTTCACCCTTCTCCTCTGTCCCAACCCACAACCCCCTCCTATTCCCAGTGCCCCTCAATCTCAACCCACAGCTCCTTCCTTCCCCCCAGCAGCAGGTGCTTCAGACCCCCTCAGGAAGATTTTCTTGCAAGGTTTCGTGTATGAGTCTTCATGTGGATTTTACAGTATGTTGGCAATATGTTGGGTTGCTTGCCAAAATGATCACTTTTGGCTGGTGTTGGATTCCCAGTCTCCTTGTTATTGGGACAGGAGAAATAAAGGGTTGTTGTCCTTGTTGTGTGAATCGAGGGCAGCAGAACTGTGCTTGGCAGACCCAGATGGAGGGACTCACCCTCAATTCAATAGCACTTGCTAGGCAGGGGACATTGGTTCCAAAGCCAAGTGGGCTGGGGCCTGAGTCCTCATGCTAAAATTTATGTGTTAGACCAACTTTAGGACAGGGTGGCTGTGGAGGGGTGAGTGAGTCCCTAGACAACATAGTGAGTACGGTGCCTTCTTATTTTCCCCCTTTTCCACCCAGGATGGCAGATGAACTCTACAGAGGCACCTCTGGGCTTGCACTGACTAAGGACAACAGCTGTGAGTGGGGTGCAGAGAGGAGATGGCTCATGTTAAATGACTTTTGGTTGCTGGACTTACGAACCTTAGGGAGAAGGACACTGCCCAGCTTATTTGTGGGTGGGTCTTTTCCTCATAGTTTAGGTTTATGTGTTGGGGCTGCTGACATGACTTCTGCTAACCCTGGGCTTGCATTGCAATGTAGACGTACCCTGAGAGTGCAGCTATACTGAGATAAAATCCCTGTGGCCTGGCTGGCCTGGATGATCTGATTTGGGCTCCTGGGGCTCAGGTTGTGAGGCTAAAAACTGCAGTGTAGACATTTGGGCTCAGACTGGAGCCCAGGCTCGGAGACCCTCACCCCTTGTGGAGTCTCAGAGGCTGGGCTCAAGCCCAAGTGTCTACACTGTAATTTTATTACCCTGTCGCACAAGCCCCACAAGCCTGAATCAGCTGACCCAGGGTTTGAGAATAGTGACTTGGGTGTGCTAATGGCAGTGTAGACATAATGCTAGGCTATGTCCACACTGCAGTGAAACATCCAGGGCTGCCCCATGCCAGCTCCGGCTCCTGGGGCTTGGGCCGTGGGGTGGTAAATTTGCAGTGTAGACATCTCAGCTCAGGCTCAATACCGGGGTCTGGGACCCCACAAGGGTGGGAGGGAGTTTAGCAAGCAAAAAAGGTAAAATGGCAGTGGAGTATTACCGTGGACTCAGTGGCATTTCTCCATTGGTCTGTCTGCTTTGGGGCAGGGACAATAACACGTCCTGCTGCTTTTGTTGTTTCAAAGGGCGGTTTAGGATTTTCATTCTCAGACACTGGGCACAAAGCAGGACTCAACCCTCAATGCAAATTAAATGAGCTGCCCACAGATTCTGGCAGCCACAATGAGCATTTGGTGCGAGAGCTGAGACCTGCCCGTGTCTCAGAGGGAGGGGGTCAGCTGCGAGGGAACTGGACCACTGTCCTATCAGCTCTTATCTCCCAAACTTTCAATAACTCTATTATCAGTGGCTCTGAGCATAATTTAAACCATAAGAAAAACCACACAGGGCTAGGCCGAAGGCCCGTCTAGCTCTGAATCTTGTCTTCTGACAGTAGCCAATACCATGTACCCCAAAAGCCACTCCCCTAGGGACCTGAACCCAGGATCTCCTGCTTACAAGGCAAGTGCTTTAGCCATCTAAGCGATGGTGCTTGCATCTGGTTAAAACACAGTGTCTGACCACCTTCGGTTGGCAGCTCGTGGCTGGTGTATACACTGCAATGCCACATCTGGTGACAAAACTGCCCTGTTTTGGTGACAAAATAAAACCACTTCGATGAGAGGCCTAGAGCTTTTTGCAGCAAACTTAAAGGGACAGAGTGCCAGTGTAGATGCTACCGTTCATTATATAACCATAACTGGCCTCCTCCAGTATCCCATAATGCCTGCCGTGAACTCGCCTGCCCTGCATTCTGCTACAGAGCCATGGGACCCTCCCCTTTCATAGCTCCAGGAAGTTCTGACAGCTAAGCTTGCTGCTCTGCTCTGCCAGCCAGGAGCAAATTTCTGCCGTGGATGCTGCTCTCTCCCGCCCTGCAAACACAGAGCAGGTGGCAGGAGCTTCCTTACAGTGGGGGCGGTGGGGCATTGGCATCTGATCTCTGACAACTCCATGATACCCCTTCCTTCGAGGAGGCTCTTACCTTCTAAACAGGGACGGCTATTTTCTAGTAAAATCACTACAAGGGAAGGAGAAAACTCAAAAGAGGTTCCTCCTGGCGCTCACGTCCGTGAACCCAAATACTCTCTCAGTCCTCAAAGAGAGACCTGGAGAAGGAGACTTGCTGAAGCAAAGCCCCAAGGGTCTCTGAGGTTTCCCTGGCCCATCACCCCTGTCCTGCCTTGCTGATGTCAGCATCTCTCTGTGAGGTCACCACCTCCCCACCACCTTGGACCAATAGTCTGAGGTCCTGCAAAAGGCCTTTGTGATGTCACTGTCACACCCCTCCCTTGCTGTGCCAATGTCCTGCCCCTGGCCTGGACCTTTGGAGGTTTGAGCTACTCCCTGTGGATCACCCCACTCCAGGAGTGTTCGTTCTAGGCAGCAAGCCAGCTAGACAGGAAAACATCAGACGCTGCTCCCAATGCTACACTCTGTTTTTCAGAAATTAGTCAACTTTATGGCCGGAAGAGACCATTAGAGCATCTAATCTGACCCTCTGCATATCACAGGCCTCCTGTATGACACAAGAGCTACTTTGGGGGCAAAAACATTCCAGAAAGGCATCTAGTCTTCATTAAATGACATCAGGAGATGGCGAATCTACCACCTTCCTTGGTAGCTTGTTCCTGTGGTGAATCATCCTCACTGCTGAATTTTTGCGCCCTATTTGTAATATGAATTTCTCTTTTCACTTTTCGGCCATTGGGTCTTGTTATGCCTTTCTCTGCTCGATTAAAGAGTCCTTTAATACCCAGTCTTTTCTCTCCCTGAAGGCACTTCAACACTTCAGTGAAGTCACCTTTCAATCTTCTTTTGATAAGCTAAACAGGTTGAGCTCTTTCACTACTCACTAGAAGGCATTTTTCTCCAGCCCTCAGAACATTTGGTGGCTCTTTGCTGCCCCAGCAGAGCAGTTTGCAGGGACCACTGGAGTGGTTCATGGAATGGCTGGTGGAGTGGAGCGGCTCAGACACCCTGCTTGCAAGAGGGGAAGTATTGCCTCCTAGAAGCACCCAGGGGGGTGATGTGTAATTGTCCCAGGTCACTGGGTGGGGGCTCGAGCCAGTTTTGTATTGTTTTATTGAAGCAGAACCCCTAGATACTGAACCCAGCCCTTGTTTCTGCCAACTCAGAGGGGCAGAAGAGTTACAGGAATTTATCACACAACCCTCCCTGTTCCCATGGGGAGAATCTAGGGAAGGGGGAGTCATTCCTCACCTGTGCTCCCAGAAGAACTGCTAGGACTCCTTCCTGCCAGCTACTCCCTCCTGGATTCACCCTCAGCTCCTGGGATCTTTCTGCTCCAAAGGCTCCAGAGGCCTGGGGTTGGGAGGGCGTCACTGCACAGTCTGAAACACAAGGGAGGATTCTGGAATTGAAGGAAGGAGCAAAAAATGGAGAGGAAAGAAACAGAGAGAAAACGCCTCATCTCTCTCCCCTCCCCGTCCCAGCAAGAAATGTTACCAAGGATCAGCGTTAGGGGAAATGGTGCCCTGGGTAAAACTTAGACTTTGGCACTTCCCCATCGCCCCTAGACGATCTCCCTCTCCCTTTACCCCCTAGCTCCGGCACTCCCAACTCTTGTGCCTCCTTCACCCCAACTACTGCCCCCTCCTGTGCCCTAACCCCTACACTGTGTCCCCTTTGCCCTTAACTCCCATACTCCCCTCTTGTGCCACCAACCACTGCCCCCTCCTGAACCCCCTTGACCCCTAACCCCTGCACCCCTTCCTGTGCCACCAGCCACTGCCCCCTCCTGAATTCCCTTCGACCCTAACCCCTGCACCCCCTCCTATGCCACCAGCCACTGCCCCTCTCCTGCACCCCTTCACCCTAATCCTACACCCCCTCCTGTGCCACCAGCCACTGCCCCTCTCCTGCACCCCCTTCACCCCTAACCCCTGCACCCCCTCCTGTGCCACCAGCCACTGCCCCTCTCCTGCACCCCCTTCACCCCTAACCCCTGCACCCCCTCCTGTGCCACCAGCCACTGCCATCTCCTGCACCCCCTTCACCTCTAACCCCTCCACCCCCTCCTGTGCCACCAACCACTGCCCCTCGCCTGCACCCCCTTCACCCCTAACCCCTGCAACCCCTCCTGTGCCACCAGCCACTGCCCCTCTCCTGAACCCCCTTCACCCCTAAACTCTGCACCCCCTCCTGTGCCACCAGCCACTGACCCTCTCCTGCACCCCCTTCACCCCTAACCCCTGCGCCCCAACCCCTGCCCCTCTTCTGCACCCCCTTCACCCTAATCCCTCCACCCCCTCCTGTGCCACCAGCCACTGACCCTCTCCTGCATCCCCTTCACCCCTAACCCCTACGCCTCAACCCCTGCCCCTCTCCTGCACCCCCTTCACCCCTAACCCCTGCACCCCCTCCTGTGCCACCAGCCACTTCCATCTCCTGCACCCCCTTCACCCAAAACCCCTGCACCCCTTCCTGTGCCACCAGCCACTGCCCCCTCCTGAATTCCCTTCACCCCTAACCCCTGCACCCCCTCCTGTGCCACCAGCCACTGCCTCTCTCCTGCACCCCCTTCACCCCAACCCCTTCACCCGCTCTTTTGTCCCCAACCCCTGCGCCCCCTCCTGCACCCACGTGCGGACAGTGATCTGTGTGCATGGAGCAGCTAGCATTGCCCCTCCCTGGGATGCTGCTCCTCCGGGTACCCCTAGGGGCTGTGGGGGTGTGGAGATGAGAAGTGACGTCATCCGAGCTCCCTGCATCCAGGTCACTTTCCTCAGCTGGGCTGCATAAGGGGAGGGCAGAGAGCAGCAGCTTCTGATGCTCCCCTCACAGCACAGCCCAGGTGGGGAAAGTGACCAGGACGCATGGAGCACATAGTGTTGCTCCTCACTCCCCCCAACCCTCTATGGGCCCATGGAGGAGCATTGGGGCAGGGGAGAGCAGTGAGCACCTTTGCACTGCCACACGGTGCCCTTTGACCCCCTGGAGCCTTGGGTGGCTGCTGGGGGCCCCACCCCTAGTGCCGGCCAGGCTCCCCAGCACAAGCAGCAGAAAACACAGGGAGACTGGCCCCACACTGAGCAGCAGTAGCCTGGGCGGCACGTAATGGAGGTCGGGGGGGCTCAGTCTCCCCAAACCTTGCATCACCAAGGGGACAGTGGGGCCCATGACTGGGACCCCGGCCAAATTAGGCCACCCTGCAAAAGTCTCCCCTATGTCAGCCCCAGGGCTGGAGGAACTCCCACTCCCTGCTACGGCCCAGGGGCTGCAGCAGGGGTACGGAGCTTCTCTGGTCTCAGGGCCGCAGCGGGGCAGGGGTAAAGGAGTGACAGGGTGGGGCTGGTGGGGGAAGGGGTGGAACAGAGGTGATAGTGGATGGGGCTATGGGTGGAAGGGGGCAGAGCCACAGACAGAAGGGGGTGCATGGTTCTGGTGCTGGGGCCCCCACACTTGTTCTCCCTTTCCCTGGGCTTTGGCATCACTAGCCCCTGCTTAGCGAGTAGGGTTCAGTGGTCCCCATAATGTGGGGTATGACTCCTAGGGAGACACAAAGGAACATTCATGGGGGCACCTCAGGGCCTGAGTCAGCCCCCATGGAGGGCAGGGAGGAAGCACCACTCAGCCCCACTCTGTCCCAGCTCTTCCCCAACCCCACCCTCAGTCTGGGCCTCTGGCTCCCAGCCCAGCGATGACCCCCTTGCCCCTGTCCTCATCCCTCTCCCCAGCAAGCAACAGCCCCACTCCCAGCCCTGCTTCTCGACCGTGGCTTCCGAGGGGCCACAGCCATGGCTAAGAGGGCACAATGTGAAATATTTGTGGACCACTGTTTTAGCGTGATGTCCTCAATCCTTCTCTGCAGTCCAATAAAAGCTATTCCTCACCCATCTACCCCTCCATCAGGATGGACTAGGTCTGTTCTGCTGCCCTTCACTCATAATGCACCCGTAGGGGTCCGGGCAGAGACAGATGCATCGTGGAGGAGAATGCCTGGCTGCGAAGATGGTGTCGCCAGGAGGGCTTTGGCTTCCTCGACCACGGGATACTATTTGAGGAAGGACTGCTAGGAACAGATGGCATTCACCTTTCGAAGAGGGGAAAGGCCTTATTTGCGCACAGACTGGCTAACCTAGTAAGGAGGGCTTTAAACTAGGTTCGACATGGACAGGTGAGCAAAGCCCACAGGTAAGTGGGGAACAAGACCTGGGAAATGGGTTGGAAACAGGAGGGAGCACGGGCTATAATGGCAGAGAGGAAGGAGGGTCAGGGCAAAGCTGGGAGGCAAGATCAAACCAGTATCTTAGATGCCTTTATACAAATGCAAGAAGTATGAGTAATAAGCAGGAAGAACTGGAAGTGCTAATAAATAAATACAACTATGACATTATTGGCATTACTGAAACTTGGTATGATAATACACACGACTGGAATGTTGGTGTGGATGGGTATAGTTTGCTCAGGAAGGATAGACAGGGGAAAAAGGGAGGAGGTGTTGCCTTATATATTAAAAATGTACACACTTGGACTGAGGTGGAGATGGACATAGGAGACGGAAGGGTGGAGAGTCTCTGGGTTAGGCTAAAAGGGATAAAAAACACAGGTGATGTCATGCTGGGAGTCTACTACAGGCCACCTAATCAGGCGGAAGAGGTGGATGAGGCTTTTTTCAAACAACTAACAAAATCATCCAAAGCCCAAGATTTGGTGGTGATGGGGGACTTCAACTATCCAGATATATGTTGGGAAAATAACACCGCGGGGCACAGACGATCCAATAAGTTCCTGGACTGCATTGCAGACAACTTTTTATTGCAAAAAGTTGAAAAAGCTACTGGGGGGAAGCTGTTCTAGACTTGATTTTAACAAATAGGGACGAACTTGTTGAGAATTTGAAAGTAGAAGGAAGTTTGGGTGAAAGTGATCATGAAATCATAGAATTTGCAATTCTAAGGAAGGGTAGAAGGGAGTACAGCAGAATAGAGACAATGGATTTCAGGAAGGCGGATTTTGGTAAGCTCAGAGAGCTGATAGGCAAGGTCCCATGGGAATTAAGACTGAGAGGAAAAACAACTGAGGAAAGTTTGCAGTTTTTCAAAGGGACGCTATGAAGGGCCCAAAAGCAAGTTATTCCAAAGGTTAGGAAAGATAGAATTTGTGGCAAAAGACCACCTTGGCTTACCCTTGAGATCTTGCGTGACCTACAAAATAAAAAGGCGTCATATAAAAAATGGAAACTAGGTCAGATCACGAAGGATGAATATAGGCAAATAACACAGGAATGCAGAGGCAAGATTAGAAAAGCAAAGGCACAAAATGAACTCAAACTAGCTATGGGAATAAAGGGAAACAAGAAGACTTTTTATCAATACATTAGAAGCAAGAGGAAGACTAAGGACAGGGTAGGCCCACTGCTCAGTGAGGAGGGGGAAACAGTAACGGGAGACTTGGAAATGGCAGAGATGCTTAATGACTTCTTTGTTTCGGTCTTCACTGAGAAGTCTGAAGGAATGTCTAGTATAGTGAATGCTTACGGGAAGAGGGTAGGTTTAGAAGAGAAAATAAGGAAAGAGCAAGTAAAAAATCACTTAGAAAAGTTAGATGCCTGCAAGTCACCAGGGCCTGATGAAATGCATCCTAGAATACTCAAGGAGTTAATGGAAGAGGTATCTGAGCCTCTAGCTATTATCTTCGGGAAATCATGGGAGACGGGGGAGATTCCAGAAGACTGGAAGGGGGCAAATATAGTGCCCATCTATAAAAAGGGAAATAAAAACAACCCAGGAAACTACAGACCAGTTAGTTTAACTTCTGTGCCAGGGAAGATAATGGAGCAGGTAATTAAAGAAATCATCTGCAAACACTTGGAAGGTGGTAAGGTGATAGGGAATAGCCAGCATGGATTTGTAAAGAACAAATCGTGTCAAACTAATCTCATAGCGTTCTTTGATAGGATAACGAGCCTTGTGGATAAGGGAGAAGCGGTGGATGTGATATACCTAGACTTTAGTAAGGCATTTGATACAGTCTCTCATGATATTCTTATAGATAAGCTAGGAAAGTACAATTTAGATGGGGCTACTATAAGGTGGGTGCATAACTGGCTGGATAACCGTACTCAGAGAGTAGTTGTTAATGGCTCCCAATCCTGCTGGAAAGGTATAACAAGTGGGGTTCCACAGGGTTCTGTTTTGGGAAAGGTTCTGTTCAATATCTTCATCAACGATTTAGATGTTGGCATAGAAAGTACGCTTATTAAGTTTGCGGATGATACCAAACTGGGAGGGATTGCAACTGCTTTGGAGGACAGGGTCAAAATTCAAAATGATCTGGACAAGTTGGAGAAATGATCTGAGGTAAACAGGATGAAGTTCAATAAAGATAAATGCAAAGTGCTCCACTTAGGAAGGAACAATCAGTTTCACACATACAGAATGGGAAGAGACTGTCTAGGAAGGAGTATGGCAGAAAGAGATCTAGGGGTCATAGTGGACCACAAGCTTAATATGAGTCAACAGTGTGATACTGTTGCAAAAAAAGCAAACATGATTCTGGGATGCATTAACAGGTGTGTTGTAAACAAGACACGAGAAGTCATTCTTCCGCTTTACTCTGCGCTGGTTAGGCCTCAACTGGAGTTTTGTGTCCAGTTCTGGGCACCGCATTTCAAGAAAGATGTGGAGAAATTGGAGAGGGTCCAGAGAAGAGCAACAAGAATGATTAAAGGTCTTGAGAACATGACCTATGAAGGAAGGCTGAAGGAATTGGGTTTGTTTAGTTTGGAAAAGAGAAGACTGAGAGGGGACATGATAGCAGTTTTCAGGTATCTAAAAGGGTGTCATCAGGAGGAGGGAGAAAACTTGTTCACCTTAGCCTCCAATGATAGAACAAGAAACAATGGGCTTAAACTGCAGCAAGGGAGATTTAGGTTGGACATTAGGAAAAAGTTCCTAACTGTCAGGGTAGTTAAACACTGGAATAGATTGCCTAGGGAAGTTGTGGAATCTCCATCTCTGGAGATATTTAAGAGTAGGTTAGATAAATGTCTGTCAGGGATGGTCTAGACAGTATTTGGTCCTGCCATGAGGGCAGGGGACTGGACTCGATGACCTCTCGAGGTCCCTTCCAGTCCTAGAGTCTATGAGAATAACATTTTATGCCACTCAATCCTAAAGTGATTTGTAACCCAAGACCATCCCAAACTGGTCATTTTGGGGAAGCAGCCCCATCATGCTGCATAGCTAGGCAGAGTAGGTGTGTCTATGCAAACACGGTCTGTTCCTGAAGTCTTTCCCCAGCTCCTCACTAGATGTGAGGGGGGAGCTCATTCAGACCCTGCTTACGCTTAGTATTTAAAAACTCCTTAGTGTCCCTATCTCTGTCGGCCTTAGATTTCTCCTCCTGTCCCTTTTGTTACAGCTCAGATAAGGTGGCCCAGTGGTTAAAATGATGGACTGCTAATCCATTGTGCTCTGCAAGCACGGGTTCAAATCCCGTCCTCACTGGATGCATTTAGTCTTGACTCTTCCTTTATAGACAACCATCTCCCCACTTGGTACAATAACAGACACAACAATGTTGCTTCTTGCAAACAAAAACCTTCTCAGAAACTCCAACACCCCCCCCTCCCCGGCTTTAAATAAAATGTCTAAATCCCAGATTTCTAAAAAATGTCTCTAGTTCTGTATTTCGTAGTTTTTATCTTAAAAGCTAATGTTTCCTCAAGCTGAATAAGGCAACGCTTCAAAGGAAAATGTTAGAAATGGTAGGGGAGAAATAGGAAAGGAAAAAGCCCCTTTTCTCAGGAGATACAAACTCGACTCCCTCCTGTCTCTATCACCAGTGGATTTTGCCTCCCTCCTTCTGAGGTGTAAATAAAATAAAGAGGAGACAAGGTGGTTTGGCACAAACAAAGGTAAGTGTAGTCAGGGTAAAGGTACAGAAAGCTGGGGGAACAGGGGAAAATGCAAACTTAATGAATACAATGAAACAGTGACTGGGTTTGGGAGCTTAACGCTCAGGCCCATAAACCCTCCCTTGGAAACTAGAAAACACTAAACAATGCCCCAACACAGAAACCTTTCCCCACTGTTCAGGTGCAGTGGATCCCAGGTGCCGGCGCGACGCCGAGGACCTTCCACTCTCCCGCTGATTTAGAACCGTTGAGGAGGAGCACTGGGGAGTCCAGACGACGGTTGGGTTTCGTTGCTGGCACGGAGGTCCTCTGGGATGCCGGACACCAGGAATGCAGGATGGCAGGAATGGGGGTGACAGGCCTCCTGTTCCTCAGTCTCACGGTGGGACCGAGGGGGTTCTTCACTCTCCAGCTTGGGAGCACTGTGAAGACACGACCGTGGACGGGTGACTCAGAGATTCCCTCCTTCCTCATCACTGCACAACTGTTATCTTTTGTCTGAGCCAGGCAGAGCTTATCTTCATCACGTTCTATCCATCCACTTCTCAAAGTGTCATGTGATGAAGCATTCTCCGTTGTCTGTGCTTGGAGATGATGCTTTGACTTCTTTAATCCTCTATCAGAGTCGCTATGAGTGGAGATGAAAGTGTCAAAGACCTGAGAGAGGAATTCAAATGGATCCCAAACACAGTGCGATCATTGGGAGTTTAAATCCCAGGTTCCATCTATTGGCAAAGCCACTTCTAACAAGGTAGCTCTTTTGTCCCCCATTATGGCACAAGTTTGAAATATGGGCAGCATAGAGCCAATATTCATAACATCAACTACAAAAATGATACACATCTAGAGATAGCATCATTATAATCAGCCAATCAGAACCTCTCCATAGACCCCTTACAAAACAACCTTTCTACAATATTGACTGCAAATATAGAACAGTGGTCGAAACGGTGATCTATACAGTTACAGATTATGTCAATAACGTCACAGGAGGTGACATGGCATCAATGAGACTGATATTGGAATAGCTTTCAGTTTTGGTGTCCTCATTTGAAAAAGATGTTGTGAAATTGGAGCTAGGGCAGCAAAGAGCTACCAAATGTTCTGAGGGCTGGAGAAAAATACCTTCTAGTGAGCTATTGAAAGAGCTCAACCTGTTTAGCTTATGAAAAGAAGATTGAAAGGTGACTTCGCTGAAGTGTTGAAGTGCCTTAATGGAGAGAAAAGATTGGTTAATAAAGGGCTCTTGAATCTAGCAGAGAAAGGCATAACAAGACCCAATGATTGGAAGGTGAAAAGAGACAAATTCCTATTACAACTAAGGCACAAATAGTCAACAGCGAGGATGATTCACCACAGGAACAAGCTACCAAGGAAAGGGGTGGATTCTTCATCTCCTGATGTCATTTAATGAAGACTAGATGCCTTTCTTGAATGTGTTTGCCCCCAAAGTAGCTCTTGTGTCATACAGGAGGCCTGTGACATGCAGGGGGTCAGATTAGATGATCTAATGGTCTCTTCTGGCCAGAAAGTCGACTAATTTCTGAAAAACTGAGTGTAGCATTGGGAGCAGCGTCTGATGTTTTCCTGTCTAGCCGGCTTGCTGACTAGAATGAACTCTCCTTGAGTGGGGTGATCCACAGGGAGTAGCTCAAACCTCCAAAGGTCCAGGCCAGGGGCAGGACATTGGCACAGCAAAGGAGGGATGTGGCAGTGACATCACAAAGGCCTTTTGCAGGACCTAAGACTTATTGGTCCAAGGTGGTGGGGAGGTGGTGACCTCACAGAGAGATGCTGACATCAGCAAGGCAGGACAGGGGTGAGGGGCCAGGGAAACCTCAGAGACCCCTGTGGCTTTGCTTCAGCAAATCTCCTTCTCCAGGTCTCTCTTTGAAGACTGAGAGAGTATTCGGGTTCACGGACGTGAGCACCAGGAGGAACCTCTTTCGAGGTTTCTCCTTCCCTTGTAGTGATTTTACTAGAAAACAGCCGTCCCTGTTTAGAAGGTAAGAGCCTCCTGGAGGTTTGAAAGCTGTTCAGTCTGATCCATCTGGTGACAGGTGAATTCGAGGCATGGAAAACACGAGCTTAAGGAGGCAGAATTTTATTCTGCACCTGGGATTTTGTCCCTTAGAATCACTGGGGACATTAGGGTTTGTCCTTTTTGTTTCACCTCTTCCTCCATCGCTCCCTCCCTCCTTTCTCTTCTCTTGCTTCCTTTGTCCTTTTACCTGTTCCCCTCCCAACACCAGGAGGGAGGGGGAGAGAGAGAGTGTGTGTGCGGTTTTTTTAGTTTTTTGCAGGGCAGTGGTCTGCAGTTCTCACTGTGGGAGGTCTACCCAAAAATGTGAGGCTGAACTATTGCTCGGGAAGTGATCCCCAATGGTGACCTGGGCCATCCTTTGGGCTCTCTGGTGAGATCCCTCAGCCTCCCATCCTCAGTCTCTACCCTGATTGGCTGAGCCAGGGGTTATTGACAGGGAGGAGACTCAGGTCCTTGTTTTTCTCTTTATAAATCAAAACCAGTTCTATGTTTGATGAATTTTGCCGCTTCTCTGCATTAGTTGTCTCTGAGCAGTTCATGAATCTCTCTAACGCTGCAGTTCTCCTCAAATACTTGCTGAATAGTTACTGTCACTGTTGTTGGTCTGGAGCTCATCTGAGAGCACTTTATTCAGGTCATTCAGTGTCTGAAATTCAAGATCCAATGTGTAGTTTGAAAATCAGGGCTCTTGGGTCCTATTACCAACTCTGCCTCTGACTGGCTGTATGACTTAAAACAAGTCAATTCTCCTTTCTCAGCCTTAGCTTCTCCCTCTTTCAAGGAGAAATAATAATGATCCGCTCTTACCTACCTGACGGTGGGTGGAGGATGGGGATCCATTGAAGAGTGTCACTAGGAGTAGGGCATAATATGAGGTGTCCTATCACGTTTACTCAGAGCAGATTAACACGTAATAGAATAGCTGAAATAGTCTATTTTATTTGCATTTTTTTATTTTGAAATTGTTAAGAGCAGCAATGACTTAGCTCAGACTGAAGCATCTTATCTAATGTTTGAGATCTAAGTGTCTCCTGTTTGTGTGCGAGGAGACAATTTAACACACTCTGACAAAGAGGAGATGCTTTTGTTTTGCAATACAATATTTTTGCAAAGAACTTTCATCCCACTTGTTATGATTTTGAGAAACAAACCGGATTAGCCTGAATGGGATTTTCTGACAGAAATGGATTCAATGAAATTTCCCCACCATCTCGATTCCTGAGCTCTATCCCTGCCTCTGGGGGGGCGTTATTATCTATTAGAACAGGAGTCAGGACTGCTGGCTTCTCTTTCTGGCTCTGCCACCACCTTACTGTGTAAGCGCTTGGGTAGGTCACTTCCCTTCTCTGCACCTCAGGCTCCTCCCATCAGTCCAATGGGAACAGGGACAGTTCTCAAACTCCGGGCAGTTGTGAGCCTGAGTGAGATAAGGGGTGTTAAAGCCCTCTGTGAAGGAGAAAGGGGAGTTTCACAGTGTTTAGCACCAAGGAATTCTAAAGTTTGCTAAAATGTCTAGTCTATGGAAACAAGAAATGGTCGGGGCCAATCTTTAACCAGTGCCTTTTTAAAAGCCCATTCAGGGATGTGAGTCCCTGTCTTTCAGGTACCTGAGGTTCTTTGCCAACAGGAGAGAAGAGGTTCCTACCTCCTTTTTTGTGGCCTTGACAAACCAGGTGCTGTGCCCCAGCTCTCGTCTGAGATCCCTGAAAAAGAACATCTTCCCATCCATGAACAAGACAGGACCTTTCTTTTAAAGGGGAACAAAGAGACCCCTGAGACTTACAGACTAGCTAGCCTCACTGCCATTGCTGGAGAGATCCTGCAATACATTCTTAAGCACTCAGTTTGTCAGCAGCACCTACAGAATAGTTTAGTTCTTAGGACTAGTGAGCATGGATTTGTCAAGAACAAATCATTCCAAACCAATCCTCTTTCCTTCTTTGGCAGGGTTTTGGGCCTGGTGGAGGTGGGTAAACAGTAGATGGGATCTAGCTTGGGGTTGCTAAGGCTTTTCACACAGTCCCGTAGCACATTCTCACAAGCAAACGAGGGAAATGCAGTCCAGCTGTAATCAGTGTAATGTTGGTGCAGAGCTGGTTGAAAGCCCAGACTCCAGGATCCCTTCTCCATGTTTGGCTGTCCAACGGAGAGGGTGTACCTAGTGGGTCCAGCAGGGATCAGTCCGCGGTCCGATACTATTCAATATTTTCATGAATGATTTGGAAAATGCAGTGGAGAGCATGCTTCTAAAATTTGCAACTGACACCAAGCACTTAGGAGCACAGGGTTGGAATTCAAAACGCCCTTAACAAATTGGACACTTGGTCTTCTTGAGCCAAACTCCATGGTTGGGCCGCTCTCTCTAGAATGGGCTGAAGTGAAACCCCAGAGCAAACACTCCTCCCAGGTACCGAGCTCTGACCTTGAATGGTCAGATGCTGCTTAGCACTGTCAGAGCAGCTTTTGCTGGGGGATTCTCCCAGCACTTTCCAATAGCGGGAAAGTATGAAATCCCCATTTGACTGCTGGGGACAGAGCCCTAGAGTGTGGAGCAACTTGCCGAAAGTCCCCCCAGGAAAAGGAAAACAACCAGCAGTGGAACCAATAGGAAACCCAGCAATGGAACTCAGGAGTCCTGGGGGTGTGCTAAGGTGTCCTGATGTCCCGATTTTATAGGGACAGTCCAAATTTTGGGGTCTTTTTCTTATCTAGGGTTCTATTACCCCCACCCCAGTCCCGATTTTTCACATTTGCTGTCTGGTCACCCAAGAGTGTGCACATGTGTGGGTCCCAGCTGCCTGCCCCCTTCATTGAAGCAGATGTGCATGGTTACTGCCCTGGGAACTGCAGGGCACCAGTGGACATGGAGTTGGCTGGAGGTAGGGTCTGGCTGCAGGCAGGGCAAGGGATGCGGGGCTGGCAGGCTTCAGGCTGGGGGGTGCATCAGGGGATGGCTGGAGACAGGGTAGAGGGTGCGGGGCTGGCTGCAGACAGGGGGTGCAGGGCTGGTGTAGGCTGGCGGTGTGAGGGGGCTGGCTGGCTTTGGGCAGGGCCACAAGGGGGAGCGGCAGGAGTTGGCTGGAGAAAGGGCAGGGGGTGTGTCAGGGGCTGGCTGTGAGGCTGGCTGCAGGCAGGGCAGGGAGGATGCGGCTGGTGCGGGCAGGGCAGAAGGTGCTGGGCTGGATGGAGACAGAGGATGGCTGCAGGCAGGGCATGGGGCAGGGCCAGTGCAAGGATGTTTCATGCCATAGGTGAAACTTCCACCTTGCTTCCTCCTCCCCCGTGCCCCCGCCCTAAGGCGTCCCACCCTTGGCAGCTCCCACCTCCACCCTGAGGCGCCCCTCTTGTGGCAACTCCCCCGCTCTGCCCTGCAGCACCCCCCCCCTGGCCCCAGCTCACCCCTGCTCCGAGCACGAGCACCCCAAGCACACCGTGACCGCTTCACTTCTCCTGCCTCCCAGGTTTGCGGCACCTAAGCCTGCCAGGTAGTCAAGCACCCTCCTCTGAGCCACAGCAGCCCTGACAGTTGACAATAGAGGCACCTTAACCCCTGAGTTCCTTCAATGTGTCCCCCTCCGGGGTCCAGCTCTGATCACCAGATACTCGGGGTATGTCTATACCACCTGCTGTATCGGTGGGCAGCGATCGATCCAGCGGGGTTGATATATCGCGTCTAGTGTAGATGCAACACATCGAGTGCTCTCCCCTTGACTGCTGTACTCCAGCTTGGTGAGAGATGCAGGCAGAGTCTACGAGGAGCTGCAGCAGTCGACTCACCACCACTGTGACATTATAAGTATAATCTAATATCTCATTGAAAGGTGACAGGGCCAGAAAGAGTTAATTAACTCACCTCACCGACTGACCTGACCCATGGGTGAACCTTAAGAACTGCTTAGCAAGATATGTAAATGAACAGAGCTTTGAAATGCAAGTCTGCATTGTTAGAAGTAGAAGGGGAGATTTTTGCTCAGGTCTTGTGATGTAAGCAAACATGTCTTGTCTGTTGCTATAATTTTAATTCAAAGAGCAAAAAAGGAATATTAACATTTATGATGGTACTTGAGTGAAATAGTATTATTGTCTATGTGTCTCTTTGAAAGTTGTGGTAACCTCTATTTGAACTGTTTAATGAATAAATTACCCTGTACTAATTGCCAGGATGTTTGGAAGGAGAGCTAAGCCTATTGTTTTCTCAGGCCGAAATGCTGCTGGAAATGTATAAGAAGCCTGGGACACGATCCTTCTTCATCTCATATCTGCTTTGGGTTTCAAGACGGGGAAACCTTAAGCCACAAGGATTGTGATCCCCAGTCACTGACTGGAGCCACCCTGAATATGGAAATTGGACTATAACCTATGGACTATTTCAAAAAGGACTTTTGGCTACTACAAGCTCACCTCTACTATGTATCTGAACCTCAAGAATTGAATTCAAGTCTATATGTCTACTAATCTTTTAACGAACATTCTCTCTCTTTTCTTTTCTAATACATTTTAGCTTACTTAATAAGAATTGGCTATAGCATGTATTTTAGGTAAGATCTAAGTTGTAATAGATCCTGAGTATGTGGCTGATCCTTTGGGATTGGAAGAATCTTTTCTTTTATATGATGAAGTAAGATTTTCAGGAATCATCATCATATCTGACAAATGTGTCTGGACGGAGGCCTGAGGCTGGGTACTTTAAGGGAACTGCGTGGCTTAAACTTCAAAGTAACCAGTGAGGTACTACAGAAGCTGCTTTGTGCTGGCTTGGTAAATCTAAGTATTGAAATCATCACCAGCATTTGGGATTTGTCTGCCCTGTTTTGTTTGCAGTTCACCTTGATTAAGTGACCTCAGCTGGTTCTCACAGGGAGCACCGTCACACCTAAATCCAGGCTGTAGGGGTCCGAGGGATCTTAGGGGCCTTGAGGTGCACAGATAACTACGTCCAGGCCATAGGGGTCCCTGGAGGGCTTAGAGAGTTTTTGGGGGGACACAGATACCAATCTCCAGGATCTAGGGGTCCCAGTGGGGTATAGGGGGTTCATGGGGGACATAGATACCTACGTCCAGGTTGGAGGCATCCTGGGAGTCTTAGGGGATTTTTGGGGGCCCAGGATACCTGTGTCCCGGCTGTAGGGGTACCAGGGGGTCTTAGGGGTTCGAGTGGGCACAGATTCGTATGTCCAGGCTGTATCAGTCCCAGAGGCGATTAGAGGTTTTGTGAGGGGCACAGATATCTACATCCAGATTGTAGATGTCCCGGCGGGGGGATAGGGGGGTTGTGGGGGTAGAAATACCTACATCCAGGCTGTAGGGTTTCCTAGGCGGTTAGGGGGTTTCTGAGGGGCACATATACCTACGTGCACATTGGAGTGTCCTGGGGGGCTTATGGAGTCTATATGGGGCACAGATAACAATGTTCTGGCTGTATAGGTCCCTGGGGGGCTTAGGGGGCTTGTGAGGGGGCACAGATACCTAAGCTCAGGATGGAGGGGTCTACAGGGGTCTTAGGTGTTTGGTGGGGGGGCACAGATACCTACGTCCAGGCTACGGGTGTCCCGGAAGGGCTGAGGGTCTGTCATGGAGTGTGGGGGAGTCCGGTCCTGCACCTCTCTTCCTGGGACACAAGGTGACTCTCAGCCAGCCAGTAAAACAGAAGGTTTATTGGACAGCAGGAGTGAAGGATACAGCAGAGTTTGGAGGCACAAGCAGGACCCCTCAATCGAGTCCTTCTGGAGGTTCAGGAAACTTAACTCCCAGTTTCGGATTCCCTGAATTCCAACCACCTAGACCAAAACCGAAACTGAACTAACTCCCTCCAGCCGGCCCCTTCCTGTGTCCAGCTTCCCTGGCAAAGGTGCTGACCCCCTCCCCCCTGCCTAGCTCACGTTACAGGCTGAGCACGTGTCCGGTCCTAAAGTCACCCCTTGCTCTCCCATCCCCCACACAGACAGTCCCTACTCCATCACAGTAATGCCCAGAGCATTTCCCTCATGGAGCAACAGTGACACCGTGTGGCCATGCAGGTTAATGCCCAGAACATTTCCCACATGGAGCAACAGTGACATTGTGTGGCCACGCAGGGGAATGCACAGAGCATTTCCTGCATGGAGCAACAGTGACACCCTGTGGCCACGCAGGGGAATGCACAGAGCATTTCTCTCATAGAGGAACAGTGACGCCGTGTGGCCACGCAGGGTAATGCACAGAGCATCACACCTACGTAGAGGCTGTAGAGATCCCTGCTGGGGCTTCTGGGTAGTGAGGGGCACAGATAGCTACGTCTAGGCTGGAGGGATTCCGGTGGGGATTAGGGATTTCATAGGGGACACAAATATCTACATCCGGGCTGGAGAGGTCCCTGGATGGCTTAGGGGGTTGTGGTGAGCACAGACACATACGTCCAAGCTGTAGTGGTCCCTGGGGGTTTAGGGAGTTGGTGAGGGGCACAGAAACCTATGCATGGTCTGGAGGGATCCCTGGGGGACTTAAAGAGTTGTGGTTGTGCAGATACCTATGTCCTGGTTGGAGGGGGCCCTGGGGAGCTTAGGGGTTTGTGTGGCATACACATAGCTACAACCAGGCTGGTGGGGGACCTATGGGTCTTAGGGGGCTTGTGGGAGGCAGAGATACCTATGTCCAGGCTGGAGAAGCCCTGGTGAGGGCTTAGGGGGTTCCTGGAGGTCACAAATATCTACTTCCAGGCTGGAGGGGTTGTGGGGGTATTTGAGAGTTGTGGGGGAGCACAGATACCTATTTCGAGGCTGTAGAGGTTCCAGGGTTGCTTTGGGGCATTTTGGGGTACAGATACCTATGTCCATGCTTTATGGTCGCTGGGAGGATCAGTGAGTTTGTGAGGGTGCACAGATACCTACTTCCAGGCTATAGGGATGTTGGTGGGGCTTAGGGGTTTGTGGGGGGCACAGATACCTTCATTCAGGCAAGAGCGGTCCTGGGGGCCTTAGGGGGGGTGGGAGGAGCTCAGATAACTATGTCGAGGCTGGAGGGGTCCCATCGTGGCCTAGGGGGTTTGTGAGGGGCACAGATACCTGCGTCTAGGCTGGAGGGGTTTCGGGGGTTTTAGGAGGATTGTGGGGTCTGAGATACCTATGTCTAGGCTGGAGTGGTCTCGGGGAGGATTAGGTGTTTTGGGGGGAACAGATACCTACATCCCGATTGTAGGGGTCCCTGGGTAGCTTAGGCGCTTTGTGGGGGTCACAGATACAAAGATCCATGCTGTAGGGGTTCTGAGGGTCTTTGTGTGGCTCTGTGGGTCACAGATACCTACCTACAGGCTGGAGGGGTCCTGTGGGTATTAGGGGGTTTGTGGGGCGTACAGATGCCTACATCTGGGCTTGCGGGTTCCCTGGGGGGCTTAGAGGTTTGTGGGGAGCACAGATACCTTTATCCAGGCTAGATGGGTCCCGGTGGGATTAGGGGGTTGTGGGGAGCACAGATATCTATGTAAGCAGAAGCACGATGAACTCTACCTTGACATCTGGTGGTGAATTATGGAGAGTGTAGAAAAGAATTTCAGGGACTGATCGTGTTTGCATAGGCACACCCACCCCTCCTGACACGGTAACGACAGCCTGGGATGGCTGCTTTGGCAGCTGTGGTATCCCCGGTTTATTTGTTCATGGGGCATGACATGTGGAGTGTTGTCACCCTGATTGTGTGGATGAGGAACTGTGAAACTGCTTTGAGACAGAGATTCTCACCATCACTTGAGTGGCACTCGCTAGACAAGGGAGTGAGCTCCTTGGGTGAACCAAAAACATGAATTGCACTTTCTTCTTTTTTAGCAGTTGAAGAGCAAAGCAGAAATTTCATTCTTTTAACAACTGAAGTTTTAGGTTTCTAAGTTGGTATCACTGAAGAGCTTTATTAGCCAGTAAGAGAGTCTGAAGTTATATTGTGGAGCAGAGCAGCTGACAGATAGAAGCAGTTTGTGGGATGGTTGGAATAGCTCACGGAATGAGGTGAGCTGAGTAGTTTTTTAGGACAGCTAGAGCAGATCACCGGTCGGTTGGCAGAACAGAGTAGCTAGTGGATGGAGCTGAGCAGTTCATGGCGAAGGTGGAAGTAGAATCCCACAGAGAGGCAGGGCAGTCAGCAGTGGACCACGTAAAGTGCTTCTTTCTACCCAGGCTGGCAGGGGGAAAAACCCTGCAGATATACTCTTGAACTCTGGGGTTGCGCAACTGTGGGTGATTTTGGGGTTGCTGGACTTTTGAAACATTTGAGATATTGGACTTTGTAGTCTTGGGGTGATTTGGGGATTGCTAGACTCAAGAGCCCAGGGAAAAGGACACGGCCTAATTGAGATGTTTTCCAAATTTAATGCTATGTTGTTTATCTCACGTTATTAAACATTTTCTGCTACACCCAGACTCTGTGCTTGCGAGAGGGGAAGTATCGCCTCTTTGAGGCACCTAGGGGTGCGTATGTAAAATTTTCCCATGTCACTGGGTGGGGGCTCGAGCTGGTTTGCATTACGTAATAGGGAAGGGACCCCTATGTATTGAACCCAGTCCTTGCTGCTATCAATTCAGCCTGGCAGAAGGGTTCCACCTACATGCAGGCTGAAGGGGTCCCTGGGAGGCTTAAGGGGTTCGTGGGGGGCACAGATACCTACGTCCAGGCTGCAGGGGTCCCAGAGGGGCTAAGGGGGTTAGTGGGGGGCACAGATATTTATGTCACGGAGTGTGGGGGAATCCAGTCCTGCACCCCTCTTCCTGGGACACACAGTGACTCAGCCGGCCAGTAAAACAAAAGGTTTTTTTGGCCAACAGGAACGAAGGATACAGCAGAGCTTTTGGGCACAACCAGGACCTCTCGATCGAGTCCTTCTGGGGGTTCAGAAAGCTTAGTTCCCAGTTTGGGAATCCCTGAATTCCAATAACCCAGCTCCAAACCAAAACTGAACTAACTCCCTGCAGCCGGCCCCTTCCTGTGTCCAGCTTCCCAGGCAAAGGTGCTGACCCCTCCCCGCTGCCTAGCTCGAGTTACAGGCTTAGGTCCTGTCCCTCACCTTACGTCACTCCCTGCTCTCCCATCTCCCACACAGATAGTCCCTTCTCCACCAGGGTCCCTACCCGTGGGGTCCCTAACCCTGGCTCCTGGGGCCCTACCTCTGTGCCCCTTAGTCTAGCTCCAGTTGCCATACCCATGGGCCCCTAACCCGAGCTCCAGAGGCTCCATCCCTGGGGCCCCGAACAATAGCTCCAGGTGCCCAACCCGTGGGGCCCATAGCCCTTGTTTCAGGGGCCCTACGAGTGGGCCCCTAATCCTAGCTCCAGAGGCCTTAAGCGTGAGATCTCTAACCCTAGCTCTAGGGGCCTCACCCCTGGGACCCCTAACCTTTGCTCCATGGGCCACATCCCTGGGGCACCTAACCCTAGCTATAAGGACACTGCCCAAGGGGTCCCAAACCATAGCTCCAGAGGCCCTACACGTGGGGTCCCTAACGCTAGCTCCAGGTGCACTACCCCTGGGGCCCCTAATGCTAGCTCCAGGGGCCGTACCCATGGGGTCCCTAATCCTAAATCCAGGGGTCCCATTCGTGGAGCCCCTAACAGTAACTCCAAGTGCCCCATACCTGGGGCCACTAACCCTAGCTCCAGGGGCCCTACCCATGGGGCCCGTAAACCTAGCTCCAGGGGCCTTACACGTGAAGCCCCTAACCATAGCTCCAGAGGCCCTAACTGTGCGGCCCCTAACCCTAACTCCAGGGGCCTTACCCGTAGGGCCCCTATCCCTAAGTGCAGGGGTCCTTCAACCTGGGGCCCCTATCCTTAGCTGCAGGGGCCCTACCAGTCAGGCCACTAACGCTATCTCCAGAGGCCCTTCACGTGGGACCCCTAACCCAAACTCCAGGGGTCCTACCGCTTAGGGCCCTAACCCTTGCTGCAGGGGTCATACCCATGGTGCCCCTAAACTTAGCTCCAGGTGCCCCATCCCTGGGGCCCCTTACCCTAGCTTTAGGGAACCTGCTCGTAGGGCCCCAAACTATAGCTCCAGGGCCACTACCCATTGGGATCCTAACCCTAGCTCCAGAGGCCCTACCCTTTCCTGGCTGGACATGTGCGAAGGATAAAAAATACATCCTAAATGAAACAGTCTGACTTTTTATTATGGAGAAAAAACAAGTTTTAAAACGTTTATATGTTGGAGGAATTGGCCATACAGTATCTGAGGCTGAACTGCAGGAAAGATTCAGCAAGTCTGGAAATGTTACAGATGCGGAAATTGTTATCAGTAAAGATGACCAGGGGAACACTATGAAGACTTTTGCTTATATCAACATTAGGATTTCTGAAGCAGATCTTAAAAGATGTATGTCTATTTTAAATAAACCTCTCAACCCAGCAACAGGGTTCTACCCCTGGGGCCCCTAACCCTAGCTACCGGGGCCCTACTCATTGGGCTGCTAACCCAAACTCCTTAGACCCTACCTGTGAGGCACCTAACCCTAGCTCCAGGGGCCCTAACCGTAAGGTCTCTAATAATTGCTCCGGGGGCCCTACCACTGGGCCCCCTAACTCTAGCTCCAGGGGCCCAACCAGTGGGGCCCCTAACCCTCGCTCCAGGGGCCCTACCAGTGGGACCCCTAACCCTAATTACAGGGCCCCTACCTGTGAGCCCCTAACCCTAGTTCCAGAGGCCTTACCCGTGAGACCCCTAACCCTAGCTCCAAGGGCCCTACCAGTGGGACCTATAACCCTAACTTCAGGGCCCCTACCTGTGAGCCTCTAACCCTAGTTCCAGAGGCCTTACCCGTGAGACCCCTAACCCTAGCTCCAGGGGCCCTACCACTGAGGCTCATATCCCCAGCTCCAGAGGATCTACTCCTAGGGCTACTATACCTAGCTCCAAGGATCCTACTCATGGGACCCCTAATGGAAACTCCAGGGGCTGTAACCCTTGAGGCCCTAACCCCACCTCCAGGGGCCCCACCCCTGGTTTCCCTAACCCAGCTCCAGGGGCCCTACTCGTGGGGCTTCTTCCCCTAGCTGCAGGGCCCTACTCACGGTTCCCCTAACCCAAGCTCCAAGAGCTCTACCCGTGGGACCTTACCCTAGCTCCAGGGGCCGTCCTCGTGGTGCTCCTAACACTAGGTCCAGAGGCCCCACCCCTGGGAACCCTAACCCTAGCTCCAGGGGCCCTACATGTGGGAATCATGATCCTAGCTCCAATGGCCCTACCTATGGGACCCTAACCTTCGCTTCCGGGGCCCAACCCCTTGGGTTCGTTACTAAAGATCCAGGGGCCCTACCCCTTGTGCCACTAACCCTATCTACAGGGGCCCTCACCGTGGGGCCCCTAACCCAAGCTCCAGGGACCCGACCCCTGCATCCCCTAACCCTAGCTCCAGGGGCCCCATACCTGGGGCTCCTAACCCTAATTCCAAGGGCCTTACCCATGGGGTCCTTAACACTTGCTCCAGGCACCCTCCCCATAGGGCCCTTACCTTAGCTAAAGACTCCCTACCTGTGGGGTCCTTAGCCCTAGCTCCAGAGACCCCACCCCCTGGAAACCCAAACACTAGCTCCAGGGGCCCCACCCACGTGAAAACTACCCCTAGCTCAAGGGTCAATTCCCTGGGGCCAAAATCCAATCTCCAAGGGCCTTAGCCATGCCCCCTCTAACGCTAGCTACAGGGGCTCTACGCGTGGAACAACTAACCCAATTTCCAGGGGCCCTACCAATGGGGCCTCTGTCCCTAGCTCCAGTGTCCCAACCGGTGGGACCCCTAACCCTAGGTTCATGGGCTCTACCCTTGGGGCCCCTAACCGTAGCTCCAGGCACCCCACACTAGGACCCCTATCCCTAGGTCCAGGGCCCACCCCTAGGACCCCTAACCCTAGCACCATGAGCCCCAGCCCTGGGGCCCCTATCCCAAACTCTAAGGTCCCTTCCTGTGGGGCCCCTAACCCTAACTCCAGAGGCCCAACCCATGCGACCACTAACTCTAGCTATAGGGGCCTTACCCCTGTATCCCCTAACCCTAGCTCCAGATGCCATATGAGTGGACCCCTAACCCTAGCTCCAGGGGCCTGACCCCCAATACCCCTAACCCTAGCTCCAAGGGCCCCATCCCTATGGCTTCTAACCCTAGCTCCAGGGGCCCAACCCATGGGGAGCTAAGCCTAGCTACAGAGCCCTTGTCCGTGGGACCCCCAAACCTAGCTCCAGGGGCCCTACCCGTGGGGCCCATAACCCTAGCTGCAGGTGCGCTACCCATGGGGCCCCTAACCCTAGATCCAGAGGCACTACCCATGGGACCCCTAAACTTAAATCCAGGTGACCTAAAAGTAGGGCACCTCACCCTACCTCCAGGCTCCCCACCAATAAGATCGCTAACCCTAGCTCCAGGGGCCCAACCCTAGGACCCCTAACCCTAGCACCCTGAGCCCCACCCCTGGGGCCCCTCACCCAGAGTCCAGGGTCCCTACCTGTGGGGCCCCTAACCCTAGCTCCAGATGCCCTACGCGTGGGCCCCTAACCCTAGCTCCAGGGACCCGACCCCTGGTACCCCTAACCCTAACTCCACGGGCCACATCCCTGCTGCCTCTAACCGAAGCTTCATGGGCCCAGGCCATGGGACCCCTAACCCTAGCAACAGAGTCCTTACCTGTGGGACCCCGAAACCTAGTTCCATGGGCCCTACCATTGGGTCCCTAACCCTAGCTCCAGGGACTATACCCGTGGGGCCCCTAAACCTAGCTCCAGGGGCCCTACCCGTGGAGTCCCTAACCGTAGCTCCAGGGACTCTACCCATGGGGCCCCTATCTCTAACTTCAGGGGCGTTACCCTTGGGAAACCTCACCCTAGCTCCAGGGGCCCTACTCCTGTAGCCCATAACCCTAGCTTCAGGGGCCATACCCGTGGGGCCCCTAAACCTAGCTCCAGGTGCCCCATCCCTGGGGCCCCTAACCCTAGCTTTAGGGACCCTGCTCGTAGGGCCCCAAACTATAGCTCCAGGGGCCCTACCCGTTGGGATCCTAACCCTAGCTCCCGGGGCCCTACCCATTGGGCCGCTAACCCTAACTCCTTAGACCCTACCCGTGAGGCCCCTAACCCTAATTCCAGGGGCCCTAACCGTAAGGTGTCTAACACTTGCTCCGGGGGCCCTACCACTGGGGCCCCTAACTCTAGCTCCAGGGGCCCAACCCGTGGGGCCCCTAACCCTCGCTCCAGGGGCCCTACCAGTGGGACCCCTATCCCTAACTGCAGGGCTCCTACCTGTGGGCCCCTAACCCTAGTTCCAGAGGCCTTACCCGTGAGACCCCTAACCCTAGCTCAAGGGGCCCTACCACTGAGGCTCATATTCCCAGCTCCAGAGGATCTACTCCTAGGGCTCCTAACTCTAGCTCCAGGATCCTACCCATGGGACTCCTAATGGAAACTCTAGGGGCTCTAACCCTTTGGGCCCTAACCCTACCTCCAGGGGCCCCATCCCTGGTTTCCCTAACCCAGCTCTAGGGGCCCTACTCGTGGGGCTTCTTTCCCTAGCTCCAGGGGCCCTACCCGTGGTTCCCCTAACCCTAGCTCCAAGGGCTCTACCCCTGGGACCTTACCCTAGCTCCAGGGGCCGTCCCTGTGGTGCCCCTAACACTAGGTCAAGAGGCCCCACCCCTGGGAACCCTAACCCTAGCTCCAGGGGCCCTACATGTGGGAATCATAATCCTAGTTCCAATGGCCCTACCTATGGGACCCCTAACCTTAGCTTCCGGAGCCTTACCCCTTGGGTCCGTTACCAAAGATCCAGGGGCCCTATCCCTTGTGCCACTGCCCCTATCTACAGGGGCCCTCTCCGTGAGGCCCCTAACCCACGCTCCAGGGAACCCACCCCTGCATCCCCTAACCCTAGCTCCAGGGGCCCCATACCTGGGGCTCCTAACCCTAATTCCAAGGGCCCTACCCGTGGGCCCCCTAACGCTTGCTCCAGGCACCCTGCCCGTAGGGCCCTTACCTTAGCTAAAGAGGCCCTACCCGTGGGGTCCTTAGCCCTAGCTCCATAGACCCCACCCCCCTGGAAACCCAAACACTAGCTCCAGGGGCCCCACCCACGCGAACACTAACCCTAGCTCAAGGGCCAAGTCCCTGGGGCCCCAAATCCTAACTCCAAGGGCCTTAGCCATGCGCCCACTAACGCTAGCTACAGGGGCTCTACGCATGGAACCACTAACCCAATTTCCAGGGGCCCTACCCATGGGGTCCCTGTCCCTAGCTCCAGTGTCCCAACCGGTGGGACCCCTAACCATAGGTCCATGGGCTCTACCCCTGGGGACCCTAACCGTAGCTCCAGGCACCCCACCACTAGGACCCCTATCCCTAGGTCCAGGGCCCACCCCTAGGACCCCTAACCCTAGCACCATGAGCCCCAGCCCTGGGGCCCCTAACCCAAACTCTAGGGTCTCTTCCTGTGGGGCCCCTAACCCTAGCTCCAGAGGCCCTACCCATGCGATCACTAACCCTAGCTATAGGGGCCTTACCCCTGTGTCCCCTAACCCTAGCTCCAGATGCCATATGCGTAGGTCCCTAACGCTAGCTCCAGGGGTCTGACCTCCAGTACCCCTAACCCTAGCTCCAAGGGCCCCATCCCTATGGCTTCTAACCCTAGCTCCATGGGCCCAACCCATGGGGATCTAACCCTAGCTACAGAGTCCTTACCCGTGGGACCCCCAAACCTAGCTCCAGGGGCCCTACCATTGCGGCCCCTAACCCTAGCTGAAGGGGCCATACCCGTCGGGCCCCTAAACCTATCTCCAGGCGTCCCACCCGTGGAACCCTTTACCCTTGCTTCAGGGGCCCCATCCCTGGGGCTCTTAACCCTAGTTCCAGGGGCCCTACCCATGGGGCTCCTATCCCTAGCTTCAGGGACCCCACCCGTTGGGCCCTTAACCCTAGCTCCAAAGGCCCTACTTTTGTGACACCTATCCCTAGCTCCAGGGGACATACCCCTTGGGCCCCCAGTCCTAGCTCCAGGAACCGTACTCGTGGGGCCCCTATCCCTAGTGTTAGGCCTGAATAAAGATATTGCAGACAAAACCAGGTATGCCAACCTCACCAAAGTCAGGCTAACAGAGGTTTTTGGGTAATTCCTGAGTGGAAAACACTGAGAAGCAGCAGCATGTCTCACAAGCGCTGGGAAAAAGTGAGATAAGCGAGAAGCTGCATTCCTGGCATAGTACCAGATGTGCTGTGTTAGGGCAGCTCCTTCGAAGAACTGATAAGAGCCCTAGTTTCCCAGCCTCCTTGTTTTCACTCCCTGGTTTTGTTCGTTGTTTGTTTTTAACTCCCCTACATTTCTAACTTTAGGTATGTATGTATACTAAAGGTGTCTAGTTTCTAGTTGTTAAAAGAAGGGAGTGGGTTGCTCCAGTGAATAATTTATGACGCGACAGAACTATCTATATAGGCTTATACTAAGATTTAAAGAGCGGGCTGGTTCTCTCGGGAGACGAGCTGCTCTATATTGATGCGTGCACTTGTCAATAAAGAGCTTTTGATCGGACCTTGCTGGTGTTGCCTGTCTCTCTCGCTTTCAGACAACTAACTTTGCCATCTGGGGGTTAGAGTCCCTGACACTAGCTCCAGGGGCTCTATCCCTGGGGTCTCTGACCCTATCTCCAGGGGCCCTACCCGTGGGGACCCTAATCCTAGCTCTATGGGACCTCCCCATGGGGCCCCTAGCCTTAGCTCCATGGGCCCTACCCGTGGGGACCTTATCCCTAGCTCCAGGAGCCCCATCCTTGGGGCCTCTAAATCTAGCTCCTGGGCTCCTGCCCGTGGGGCACCTAACCCTAGCTCCAGAGGCCCTTCCCTTAGGATCCCTAACCCAAGCTTCAGGGGCACTATCCGTGGGGCCCCTAACCCTAGCTCCTGAGGTCCTACCTGTGGGAGCTCTAACCTCAGCTCCTGGCTTCGTGCCCATTTGACCCATAATCCTAGCTCCAGGGGACCTACCCGTGGGACCCCTAATCTTAGCTCCAGGGGCCTTACCCCTGGGGTGCCTAACCCTACCTATAGGGGCCCTACCCGTGGGGCCTCTAACCCTAGTTCCAGGGGCCCCACTCCTGGAACCCCTATCCCTAGCTCCATGGGCCCCATCTCTGGGGCTCCAAACCCTAGCTGCATGGGCCCTACCCCTGGGTCCCCTAACTCTAGCTTCAGGGGCCCTACCAGTGGGACCCCTAACCCTAGTTCCATGGGTCCCACCCCTTGGACCCCTAACCCTTGCTCCAGAGGCCCTATTTCTGGGGATCCAAACCCTTGCTCAAGGTACCCTGCCCATGGGGCCGCTAACCCTAGCTCCAGGGGCCCCACCCCTAGACACCCGAACACTAGCTCCAGGACCCCCAACCCTTGCTCCTGTGGCCCCGTCCCTGGGGCTCCTAGCCCTAGCTCCAGGGTCCCTACATGTGGGAACCCTAACCCTAGCTCCAACGGCCCTTCCCGTGGGGCCCCTAACCCTTGCTCCAAGGTCCCTTCTCGTGGGACCCTTAACCCTATCTGCAGGCCCTGTACCCCTGGGTCCCCTAACCCTAGCTTCAGAGGCCCTACCCATGGGGCCCTTTACCCTAGGTCAAGGGGCCCTATGCATGGGTCCCCCAACCCTAGCTCAAGGGGCCCTATCTCTGGGGCCCCTAAACCTAGCTCCAGGGGCCCTGCCCGTTGGACCCCTTTGCCTAGCTCCAGGGTCCCTTGAAACACTTGGGAAAATGTGTTTGACTGTTCAGGCATTGGGAGCTCAGCTAAGAATGCAAATGCTTTTCAAAGACTGCGGGGTTGTGGGATCGCTGGAGTCCTCAGTCTCCCCTCCCTCCCTCCATGAACGTCCATTTGATTCTTTGGCTTTCCATTATGCTTGTCACGCAGCACTGTGCTGAGTCCCGTCTGTGGACTCTGTCTATCATAGCCTGGAGATTTTTTCAAATGCTTTGTCATTTCGTCTTCTGTAACGGAGCTCTGATAGAACAGATTTGGCTCTCCATACAGCGATCAGATCCAGTACCTCCCAGACGGTCCACGCTGGAGCTCGTTTTGGGTTTGGGACTGCATCGCCACCTGTGCTGATCAGAGCTCCATGCTGGGCAAACAGGAAATGAAATTCAAAATTCGCGGGGCTTTTTCTGTTTACCTGGCCAGTGCATCCGAATTCAGATTGCTTTCCAGAGCGGTCACAAGGGTGCACTGTGGGATACCGCCCGGAGGCCAATACTATTGAATTGCGGCCACACTAACCCTAATCCAACATGGCAATATTGATTTCCGCCCTACTCCCCTCGCCTCTGGAGCAAGGGTTAGGGGTCCAAGGGGTGGGACCCATGGAACTAGGGTTAGGGGTCCCACTGGTAGGGCCCCTGAAGCTAGAGTTAGGGGACCCAGGGGTAGGGCCCATGCAGCTAGGGTTTGGAGCCCCAGAGATGGGGCCCATGGAGCTAGGGATAGGGGTTCCAGGAGTGGGGCCCCTGGAACTAGGGTTAGAGGCACCACGGGTAGGGCCCCTGAAGGTAGGGTTAGGCACCCCAGGGGTAAGGCCCCTGGAGCTAAGATTAGGGGTCCCACGGGTAGGTCCCCTGGAGCTAGGATTATGGGTCAAATGGGCACGAAGCCAGGAGCTAAGGTTAGAGCTCCCACAGGTAGGACCTCAGGAGCTAGGGTTAGGGGCCCCACGGATAGGGCCCCTGGAGCTTGGGTTAGGGATCCTAAGGGAAGGGCCTCTGGAGCTAGGGTTAGGTGCCCCACGGGCAGGAGCCCAGGAGCTAGATTTAGGGGCCCCAAGGATGGGGCTCCTGGAGCTAGGGTTAAGGTCCCCACGGGTAGGGCCCATGGAGCTAAGGCTAGGGGCCCCATTGGGAGGTCCCATAGAGCTAGGATTAGGGTCCCCACGGGTAGGGCCCCTGGAGATAGAGTCAGGGGCCCCAGGGATAGAGCCCCTGGAGCTAGTGTCAGGGACTCTAACCCCCAGATGGCAAAGTTAGTTGTCTGACCGCGAGAGAGACAGGCAACACCAGCAAGGTCCGATCAAAAGCTCTTTATTGACAAGTGCACGCATCAATATAGAGCAGCTCGTCTCCCGAGAGAACCAGCCCGCTCTTTAAATCTTAGTATAAGCCTATATAGACAGTTCTGTCGCGTCATAAATTATTCACTGGAGCAACCCACTCCCTTCTTTTAACAACTAGAAACTAGACACCTTTAGTATACATACATACCTAAAGTTAGAAATGTAGGGGAGTTAAAAACAAACAACGAACAAAACCAGGGAGTGAAAACAAGGAGGCTGGGAAACTGGGGCTCTTATCAGTTCTTCGAAGGAGCTGCCCTAACACAGCGCATCTGGTACTATGCCAGGAATGCAGCTTCTCGCTTATCTCACTTTTTCCCAGCGCTTGTGAGACATGCTGCTGCTTCTCAGTGTTTTCCACTCAGGAATTACCCAAAAACCTCTGTTAGCCTGACTTTGGTGAGGTTGGCATACCTGGTTTTGTCTGCAATATCTTTATTCAGGCCTAACACTAGGGATAGGGGCCCCACGAGTACGGTTCCTGGAGCTAGGACTGGGGGCCCAAGGGGTATGTCCTCTGGAGCTAGGGATAGGGGTCACAAAAGTAGGGCCTTTGGAGCTAGGGTTAAGGGCCCAACGAGTGGGGTCCCTGAAGCTAGGGATAGGAGCCCCATGGGTAGGGCCCCTGGAACTAGGGTTAAGAGCCCCAGGGATGGGGCCCCTGAAGCTAGGGTAAAGGGTCCCAGGGGTGGGGCGCCTGGAGATAGGTTTAGGGGCCCGACGGGTATGGCCCCTGCAGCTAGGGTTAGGGGCCGCAATGGTAGGGCCCCTGGAGCTAGGTTTGGGGGTCCCACGGGTAAGGACTCTGTAGCTAGGGTTAGATCCCCATGGGTTGGGCCCATGGAGCTAGGGTTAGAAGCCATAGGGATGGGGCCCTTGGAGCTAGGGTTAGGGGTACTGGGGGTCAGACCCCTGGAGCTAGCGTTAGGGGCCTACGCATATGGCATCTGGAGCTAGGGTTAGGGGACACAGGGGTAAGGCCCCTATAGCTAGGGTTAGTGATCGCATGGGTAGGGCCTCTGGAGCTAGGGTTAGGGGCCCCACAGGAAGAGACCCTAGAGTTTGGGTTAGGGGCCCCAGGGCTGGGGCTCATGGTGCTAGGGTTAGGGGTCCTAGGGGTGGGCCCTGGACCTAGGGATAGGGGTCCTAGTGGTGGGGTGCCTGGAGCTACGGTTAGGGTCCCCAGGGGTAGAGCCCATGGACCTATGGTTAGGGGTCCCACCGGTTGGGACACTGGAGCTAGGGACAGAGACCCCATGGGTAGGGCCCCTGGAAATTGGGTTAGTGGTTCCATGCGTAGAGCCCCTGTAGCTAGCGTTAGTGGGCGCATGGCTAAGGCCCTTGGAGTTAGGATTTGGGGCCCCAGGGACTTGGCCCTTGAGCTAGGGTTAGTGTTCGCGTGGGTGGGGCCCCTGGAGCTAGTGTTTGGGTTTCCAGGGGGGTGGGGTCTATGGAGCTAGGGCTAAGGACCCCACGGGTAGGGCCTCTTTAGCTAAGGTAAGGGCCCTACGGGCAGGGTGCCTGGAGCAAGCGTTATGGGGCCCACGGGTAGGGCCCTTGGAATTAGGGTTAGGAGCCCCAGGTATGGGGCCCCTGGAGCTAGGGTTAGGGGATGCAGGGGTGGGTTCCCTGGAGCATGGGTTAGGGGCCTCACGGAGAGGGCCCCTGTAGATAGGGGTAGTGGCGCAAGGGGTAGGGCCCCTGGATCTTTGGTAATGGACCCAAGGGGTAGGGCTCCGGAAGCTAAGGTTAGGGGTCCCATAGGTAGGGCCATTGGAACTAGGATAATGATTCCCACATGTAGGGCCCCTGGAGCTAGGGTTAGGGTTCCCAGGGGTGGGGCCTCTGGACCTAGTGTTAGGGGCACCACAGGGACGGCCCCTGGAGCTAGGGTAAGGTCCCAGGGGTAGAGCCCTTGGAGCTAGGGTTAGGGGAACCCCGGTTAGGGCCCCTGGAGCTAGGGGAAGAAGCCCCACGAGTAGGGCCCCTAGAGCTGGGTTAGGGAAACCAGGGATGGGTTCACTGGAGGTAGGGTTAGGGCCCCAAGGGTTACAGCCCCTGGAGTTTCCATTAGGGGTCCCATGGGTAGGATCCCTGGAGCTAGCGTTAGGAGCCCTAGGAGTAGATCCCCTGGAGCTGGGGATATGAGCCTCAGTGGTAGCGCTCCTGGAGCTAGGGTTAGGGGTCTCACGGGTAAGGACTCTGGAACTAGGGTTAGGGGCCCACAGGTAGGAGCCCTGCAGTTAGGGATAGGGGTCCCACTGGTAGGGCCCCTGGAGCGAGGGTTAGGGGCCCCACGGGTTGGGCCCCTGGAGCTAGAGTTAGGGGCTCCAGTGGTAGTGCCCCCAGAGCAAGTGTTAGAGACCTTATGGTTAGGGTCTCTGGAGCTAGGGTTAGGGGCCTCACGGGTAGGGTCTAAGGAGTTAGGGTTAGCGGCCCAATGGGTAGGGCCCCGGGAGCTAGGGTTAGGATCCCAATGGGTAGGGCCCCTGGAGCTATAGTTTGGGGCCCTACGAGCAGGGTCCCTAAAGCTAGGGTTAGGGGCCCCATGGATGGGGCACCTGGAGCTAGGTTTAGGGGCCCCACGGGTATGGCCCCTGAAGCTAGGGTTATGGGCTCCAGGAGTAGGGCCCCTGGAGCTAGGGTGAGGTTTCCCAAGGGTAAGGCCCCTGGAGTTAGAGATAGGGGCCCCATGGGTAGAGTCCCTGGAGCTACGGTTAGGGACCCCACGGGTAGGGCCCCTGGAGCAAGGTTTAGGGGCCCCACGAGTATAGTCCCTGGAGCTAGGGTTAGGGATCCAATGGTAGGGCCCATGGAACTAGGTTTCGGGGTCCCACAGGTAAGGACTCTGTTGCTAGGGTTAGGGGTCCCATGGCCTGGGCCCATGAAGCTACGGCTAGAGGCTGCAAGGATGTGGCCTATGGAGTTAGGGTTAGGGGTACCAGGGGTCAGGTCCCTGGAGCTAGGGTTAGGGGCCCACGCGTATGGCATCTGGAGCTAGGGTTAGGGGCCCCACAGGTAGGGACCCTGGACTCTGGGTGAGGGGCCCCAGGGGTGGGGCTCATGTTGCTAGGGTTAGGGGTCCTAAAGTTGGGCCCCTGGAGCTAGGGTTAGCGATCTTATTGGTGGGGAGCCTGGAGCTAGGGTGAGGTGCCCTACGGTTAGGTCACCTGGATCTAAGCTTAGGGGTCCCATGGGTAGTGCCTCTGGATCTAGGGTTAGGGGCCCCATGGGTAGCGCACCTGCAGCTAGGGTTATGGGCCCCACGGGTAGGGCCCCTGGAGCTAGGTTTGGGGGTCCCACGGGTAAGGACTCTGTAGCTAGGGTTAGATCCCCATGGGTTGGGCCCATGGAGCTAGGGTTAGAAGACATAGGGATGGAGCCCTTGGAGCTAGGGTTAGAGGTACTGGGGGTCAGACCCCTGGAGCTAGGGTTAGGGGCCCACGCATATGGCATCTGGAGCTAGGGTTAGGGGACAAAGTGGTAAGGCCCCTATAGCTAGGGTTAGTGGTCGCATGGGTAGGGCCTCTGGAGCCAGGGTTAGGGGCCCCACAGGAAGAGACCCTAGAGTTTGGGTTAGGGGCCCCAAGGCCGCGGCTAATGGTGCTAGGGTTGGGGGTCCTAGGGGTGGGCCCTGGACCTAGGGATAGGGGTCCTAGTGGTGGGGTGCCTGGAGCTACGGTTAGGGTCCCCAGGGGTAGAGCCCTTGGACCTAGGTTTAGGGGTCCCACGGGTTGGGACACTGGAGCTAGGGACAGGGGTCCCATGGATAAGGCCCCTGGAAATTGGGTTAGTGGTTCCATGCGTAGAGCCCCTGTAGCTAGCATTAGGGGGCGCATGGCTAAGGCCCTTGGAGATTGGATTTGGGGCCCCAGGGACTTGGCCCTTGAGCTAGGGCTAGTGTTCGCGTGGGTGGGGCCCCTGGAGCTAGTGTTTGGGTTTCCAGGGAGTGGGGTCTCTGGAGCTAGGGCTAAGGACCCCACGGGTAGGGCCTCTTTAGCTAAGGTAAGGGCCCTTATGGGCAGGGTGCCTGGAGCAAGTGTTAGGGACCCCATGGGAAAGGCCCTTGGAACTAGGGTTAGGAGCCCCAGGTATGGGGCCCCTAGAGCTAGGGTTAGGGGATGCAGGGGTGGGGTCACTGGAGCTTGGGTTAGGGGCCCCACGGAGAGGGCCCCTGTAGATAGGGTTAGTGGCGCAAGGGGTAGGGCCCCTGGATCTTTGGTAAGGGACCCAAGGGGTAGGGCCCCAGAAGCTAAGGTTAGGGTCCCATAGGTAGGGCCATTGGAGCTAGGATTATGATTCCCACATGTAGGGCCCCTGGAGCTAGGGTTAGCGTTCCCAGGGGTGGGGCCTCTGGACCTAGTGTTAGGGACACCACGAGGATGGCCCCTGGAGCTAGGGTAAGGTCCCACTGTTAGAGCTCTTGGAGCTAGGGTTAGGGGAACCATGGGTAGGGCCCCTGGAGCTTGGGGAAGAAGCCCTACGAGTAGGGCCCCTAGAGCTGGGTTAGGGAAACCAGGGATGGGGCCCCTGGAGGTAGGGTTATGTCCTCAAGGGTTACAGCCCCTGGAGTTTCCATTAGGGGTCCCATGGGTAGAATCCTTGGAGCTAGGGTTAGCAGCCCTAGGAGTAGATCCTCTGGAGCTGGGGATATGAGCCTCAGTGGTAGGGCCCCTGGAGCTAGGGTTAGGGGTCTCACGGGTAAGGCCTCTGGAACTAGGGTTAGGGGACCACAGGCAGGGGCCCTGCAGTTAGGGTTAGGGGTCCCACTGGTAGGGCCAATGGAGCGAGGGTTAGGGGCCCCACGGGTTGGGCCCCTGGAGCTAGAGTTAGGGGCCCCAGGGAAGGAGTCCCTGGGGCTAAGGTTAGGGACCCCAGTGGTAGGGCCCCGGTAGCTAGGGTTAGGGGCCCCAGGGGTAGAGCAATATAGCTGGGTTGAGAGGTTTATTTAAAATAGACATACATCTTTTAAGATCTGCTTCAGAAATGCTAATGTTGATATAAGCAAAAGTCTTCATAGTGTTCCCCTGGTCATCTTTACTGATAACAATTTCCGCATCTGTAACCTTTCCAAACTTACTGAATCTTTCCTGCAGTTCAGCCTCAGATACTGTATGGCCAAGTCCTCCAACATATAAACGTTTTAAAACTTGTTTTTTCTCCATAATAAAAAGTCAGACTGTTTCAGGATCCCAATGGGTAGGGCCCCTGGAGCTATAGTTTGGGGCCCTACGAGCAGGGTCCCTAAAGCTAGGGTTAGGGGCCCCAGGGATGGTGCACCTGGAGCTAAGTTTAGGGGCACCATGGGTATGACCCCTGCAGCTAGCGTTAGGGCTCTAAGCGGTAGGACCCCTGGAGTTTGGGTTAGGGGTCCCACGTGAAGGGCCTCTGGAGATAGCGTTAGTGGCCTGACTGGTAGGGCCCCTGCAGCTAAGGATAGGGGCCCCAGGTTGAAGGGCCCCTGCACCTAGGGATAGGGGTCCTACGGGTAAGGCCCCTGGAGTTAGGGTTAGGGGCCGCACAGTTAGGGCCTCTGGAGCTATGGTTAGGGGCTTCACGTGTAAGGCCCCTGGAGCTAGGTTTACGGGCCCCATGGGTAGGGCCCCTGGAGCTAGGGTTAGTGGCCCCAGGTATGGGGCACTTGGAGTTACTGTTAGGGGCTCCACGAATGGGACCCCTGGATTTAGGATTAGGGACCCCATGGGTATGGCCCCTGGAGCTAGCGTTAGGGGCCCCAGGGGTAGTGCACCTGGAGCTAGGGTTAGGGGTCCACACAGGTAGGGACTCTGGAGCTAGTGTTAGGGGCCCCACGTGTAGGGCCTCTGGAGCTATGGTTTGGGACCCCTTGGGCAGTGTCCTTATAGCTAGGGTTAGGTGCCCCAGGGATGTGACCCATGGAGCAAAGGTTAGAGGTCCCAGGGGTGGGGCCCCTGGAGCTAGGGTTAGAGATGTCACGCTTAAGGCCTCTGGAGCTAGGATTAGGGGCCCACTCGTAGGGCCCCTGAAACAAGGGCTATGGGCCCCACGGGTTGGGCACCTGGAGCTATTGTTCGGGGCCCCAGGGATGGAGCCTCTGGAGCTCGGGTTAGGGGCCCATGGGTATGGCAACTGGAGCTAGACTAAGGGGCACAGGGGTAGGGCCCCAGGAGCCAGCGTTAGGGGCCCCACGGGTAGGAACCCTGGTGGAGTAGAGACTATCTGTGTGGGAGATGGGAGAGCAGGGAGTGACGTAAGGTGAGGGACAGGACCTAAGCCTGTAACTCGAGCTAGGCAGCGGGGAGGGGTCAGCACCTTTGCCTGGGAAGCTGGACACAGGAAGGGGCCGGCTGGAAGGAGTTAGTTCAGTTTTGGTTTGGAGCTGGGTTATTGGAATTCAGGGATTCCCAAACTGGGAACTAAGCTTTCTGAACCCCCAGAAGGACTCGATCGAGAGGTCCTGGTTGTGCCCAAAAGCTCTGCTGTATCCTTCGTTCCTGTTGGCCAAAAAAACCTTTTGTTTTACTGGCCGGCTGAGTCACTGTGTGTCCCAGGAAGAGGGGTGCAGGACTGGATTCCCCCACACTCCGTGACATAAATATTTGTGCCCCCCACTAATCCCCTAAGCCCCTCTGGGACCCCTTCAGCCTGGACGTAGGTATCTGTGCCCCCCACGAACCCCATAACCCTCCCAGGGACCCCTTCAGCCTGTATGTAGGTGGAACTCTTCTGCCAGGCTGAATTGATAGCAGCAAGGACTGGGTTCAATACATAGGGGTCCCTTCCCTACTACGTAATGCAAACCAGCTCGAGCCCCCACCCAGTGACATGGGAAAATTTTACATACGCACCCCTAGGTGCCTCAAAGAGGAGATACTTCCTCTCTCGCAAGCACAGAGTCTGGGTGTAGCAGAAAATGTTTAATAACGTGAGATAAACAACATAGCATTAAATTTGGAAAACATCTCAATTAGGCCGTGTCCTTTTCCCTGGGCTCTTGAGTCTAGCAATCCCCAAATCACCCCAAGACTCCAAAGTCCAATACCTCAAATGTTTCAAGAGTCCAGGAACCCCAAAGTCACCCACAGTTGCGCAACCCCAGAGTTCAAGAGTCTATCTGCAGGGTTTTTCCCTCTGCCAGCCTGGGTAGAAAGGAGCACTTTACATGGTCCACTGCTGACTACCCTGCCTCTCTGTGGGGTTCTGCTTCTGCCTTCCCCATGAACTGCTCAGCTCGGTCCACCAGCTACTCTACTTTGCCAGCCGACCGGTGATCTGCTCTAGCTGTCCTTAAAAAACTACTCAGCTCACCTCACTCCGCGGGCTATTCCAACCATCCCACAAACTGCTTCTCTCTGTTAGTTGCTCTGCTCCACAATATAATTTCAGACTCTCTTACTGGCTAACAAAGCTCTTCAGTGATTTCAGCTCAGGAAACTAGTACTTCAATTGTTAAAAGAATCAAACTTCAGCTATACTCTTCAACTGCTAAAAGAGAAGAACGCGCAAATCATGTTTTTGGTTCACCCAAGGAGCTCACTCCCTTGTCTAGCAAGTGCCACTCAAGTGATGGTGAGAATCCCTGTCTCAAAGCAGTTTCACAGTTCCTCATCCACACAATCAGGGTGACAACACTCCACATCTCATGCCCCAACAACAAATAAACCGGGGATACCACAGCTGCCAAAGCAGCCATCCCAGGCTGTCGTTGCCGTGTCAGGAGGGGTGGGTGTGCCTATGCAAACACGATCAGTCCCTGAAATTCTTTTCTACACTCTCCATAATTCACCACCAGATGTCAAGGTAGAGTTCATCCTGCTTCTGCTTACATAGGTATCTGTGCTCCCCACAACCCCTTAATCCCATCAGGACCCATCTAGCCTGGATAAAGGTATCTGTGCTCCCCACAAACCTCTAAGCCCCCCAGGGAACCCGCAAGCCCAGATGTAGGCATCTGTACGCCCCACAAACCCCCTAATACCCACAGGACCCCTCCAGCCTGTAGGTAGGTATCTGTGACCCACAGAGCCACACAAAGACCCTCAGGGCCCCTACAGCATGGATGTTTGTATCTGTGACCCCCACAAAGCGCCTAAGCTACCCAGGGACCACTACAATCGGGATGTAGGTATCTGTTCCCCCCAAAACACCTAATCCTCCCCGAGACCCCTCCAGCCTAGACATAGGTATCTCAGACCCCACAACCCTCCTAAGACCCCCGAAACCCCTCCAGCCTAGACGCAGGTATCTGTGCCCCTCACAAACCCCCTAGGCCACGATGGGACCCCTCCAGCCTCGACATAGTTATCTGAGCTCCTCCCACCCCCCCTAAGGCCCCCAGGACCCCTCTTGCCTGGATGAAGGTATCTGTGCCCCCCACAAACCCCTAAGCCCCACCAACATCCCTATAGCCTGCAAGTAGGTATCTGTGCACCCTCACAAACCCACTGATCCTCCCAGCGACCCTAAAGCATGGACATAGGTATCTGTACCCGAAAATGCCCCAAAGCAACCCTGGAACCCCTACAGCCTCGAAATAGGTATCTGTGCTCCCCCACAACTCTCAAATACCCCCACAACCCCTCCAGCCTGGAAGTAGATATTTGTGACCTCCAGGAACCACCTAAGCCCTCACCAGGGCTTCTCCAGCCTGGACATAGGTATCTCTGCCTCCCACAAGCCCCCTAAGACCCATAGGTCCCCCACCAGCCTGGTTGTAGCTATGTGTATGCCACACAAACCCCTAAGCTCCCCAGGGCCCCCTCCAACCAGGACATAGGTATCTGCACAACCACAACTCTTTAAGTCCCCCAGGGATCCCTCCAGACCATGCATAGGTTTCTGTGCCCCTCACCAACTCCCTAAACCCCCAGGGACCACTACAGCTTGGACGTATGTGTCTGTGCTCACCACAACCCCCTAAGCCATCCAGGGACCTCTCCAGCCCGGATGTAGATATTTGTGTCCCCTATGAAATCCCTAATCACCACCGGAATCCCTCCAGCCTAGACGTAGCTATCTGTGCCCCTCACTACCCATAAGCCCCAGCAGGGATCTCTACAGCCTCTACGTAGGTGTGATGCTCTGTGCATTACCCTGCGTGGCCACACGGCGTCACTGTTCCTCTATGAGAGAAATGCTCTGTGCATTCCCCTGCGTGGCCACAGGGTGTCACTGTTCCTCCATGCAGGAAATGCTCTGTGCATTCCCCTGCGTGGCCACACAATGTCACTGTTGCTCCATGTGGGAAATGTTCTGGGCATTAACCTGCATGGCCACACGGTGTCACTGTTGCTCCATGAGGGAAATGCTCTGGGCGTTACTGTGATGGAGTAGGGACTGTCTGTGTGGGGGATGGGAGAGCAAGGGGTGACTTTAGGACCGGACACGTGCTCAGCCTGTAACGTGAGCTAGGCAGGGGGGAGGGGGTCAGCACCTTTGCCAGGGAAGCTGGACACAGGAAGGGGCCGGCTGGAGGGAGTTAGTTCAGTTTCGGTTTTGGTCTAGGTGGTTGGAATTCAGGGAATCCGAAACTGGGAGTTAAGTTTCCTGAACCTCCAGAAGGACTCGATTGAGGGGTCCTGCTTGTGCCTCCAAACTCTGCTGTATCCTTCACTCCTGCTGTCCAATAAACCTTCTGTTTTACTGGCTGGCTGAGAGTCACCTTGTGTCCCAGGAAGAGAGGTGCAGGACCGGACTCCCCCAAACTCCATGACAGACCCTCAGCCCTTCCAGGACACCCGTAGCCTGGACGTAGGTATCTGTGCCCCCCCACCAAACACCTAAGACCCCTGTAGACCCCTCCATCCTGAGCTTAGGTATCTGTGCCCCCTCACAAGCCCCCTAAGCCCCCCAGGGACCTATACAGCCAGAACATTGTTATCTGTGCCCCATATAGACTCCATAAGCCCCCCAGGACACTCCAATGTGCACGTAGGTATATGTGCCCCTCAGAAACCCCCTAACCGCCCAGGAAACCCTACAGCCTGGATGTAGGTATTTCTACCCCCACAACCCCCCTATCCCCCCGCCGGGACATCTACAATCTGGATGTAGATATCTGTGCCCCTCACAAAATCTCTAATCGCCTCTGGGACTGATACAGCCTGGACATACGAATCTGTGCCCACTCGAACCCCTAAGACCCCCTGGTACCCCTACAGCCGGGACACAGGTATCCTGGGCCCCCAAAAATCCCCTAAGACTCCCAGGATGCCTCCAACCTGGACGTAGGTATCTATGCCCCCCATGAACCCCCTAAACCCCACTGGGACCCCTAGATCCTGGAGATTGGTATCTGTGTCCCCCCAAAAACTCTCTAAGCCCCCCAGGGACCCCTACGGCCTGGACGTAGTTATCTGTGCACCTCAAGGCCCCTAAGATCCCTCGGACCCCTACAGCCTGGATTTAGGTGTGACGGTGCTCCCTGTGGGAACCAGCTGAGGTCACTTAATCAAGGTGAACTGCAAACAAAACAGGGCAGACAAATCTCAAATGCTGGTGATGATTTCAATACTTAGATTTACCAAGCCAGCACAAAGCAGCTTCTGTAGTACCTCACTGGTTACTTTGAAGTTTAAGCCACGCAGTTCCCTTAAAGTACCCAGCCTCAGGCCTCCGTCCAGACACACCTGTCAGATATGATGATGATTCCTGAAAATCTTACTTCATCATATAAAAGAAAAGATTCTTCCAATCCCAAAGGATCAGCCACATACTCAGGATCTATTACAACTTAGATCTTACCTAAAATACATGCTATAGCCAATTCTTATTAAGTAAGCTAAAATGTATTAGAAAAGAAAAGAGAGAGAATGTTGGTTAAAAGATTAATAGACATATAGACTTGAATTCAATTCTTGAGGTTCAGATACATAGTAGAGGTGAGCTTGTAGTAGCCAAAAGTCCTTTTTGAAATAGTCCATAGGTTATAGTCCAATTTCCATATTCAGGGTGGCTCCAGTCAGTGACTGGGGATCACAATCCTTGTGGCTTAAGGTTTCCCCCTCTTGAAACCCAAAGCAGATCTGAGATGAAGAAGGATCGTGTCCCAGGCTTCTTATACATTTCCAGCAGCCTTTCCGCCTGAGAAAACAATAGGCTTAGCTAACCTTCCAAACATCCTGGCAATTAGTACAGGGTAATTTATTCATTAAACAGTTCAAATAGAGGTTACCACAACCTTCAAAGAGACACATAGACAATAATACTATTTCACTCAAGTACCATCATAAATGTTAATATTCCTTTTTTGCTCTTTGAATTAAAATTATAGCAACAGACAAGACTTGTTTGCTTACATCACAAGACCTGAACAAAAATCTCCCCTTCTACTTCTAACAATGCAGACTTGCATTTCAAAGCTCTGTTCATTTACATATCTTGCTAAGCAGTTCTTAAGGTTCACCCATGGGTCAGGTCAGTCGGTGAGGTGAGTTAATTAACTCTTTCTGGCCCTGTCACCTTTCAATGAGATATTAGATTATACTTATAATGTCACAGTGGTGGTGAGTCGACTGCTGCAGCTCCCCGTAGACTCTGCCTGCATCTCTCACCAAGCTGGAGTACAGCAGGCGAGGGGAGAGCACTCGATGTGTTGCATCTACACTAGACGCGATATATCGACCCCGCTGGATCGATCGCTGCCCACCGATTTTGCAGGTGGTATAGACATGCCCCGAGTATCTGGTGATCAGAGCTGGACCCCAGAGGGGGACACATTGAAGGAACTCAGGGGTTAAGGTGCCTCTATTGTCAACTGTCAGGGCTGCTGTGGCTCAGAGGAGGGTGCTTGACTACCTGGCAGGCTTAGGTGCCGCAAACCTGGGAGGCAGGAGAAGTGAAGCGGTCACGGTGTGCTTGGGGTGCTCGTGCTCGGAGCAGGGGTGAGCTGGGGCGAGGGGGGGGTGCTGCAGGGCAGAGCGGGGGAGTTGCCACAAGAGGGGCGCCTCAGGGTGGAGGTGGGAGCTGCCACGGGTGGGGTGCCTTAGGGCGGAGGCGCGGGGGAGGAGGGCGCAAGGTGGAAGTTTCGCCTACAGCATGAAACATCCTTGCACGGGCCCTGCCCCATGCCCTGCCTGCAGCCAGCCCTGCACCCCCTGCCCTGCCCTGCCCGCAGCCATCCAGCCCTGCACCTTCTGCCCTGCCCGCACCAGCCGCATCCTCCCTGCCCTGCCTGCAGCCAGCCCCACAGCCAGCCCCTGACACACCCCCTGCCCTTTCTCCAGCCAACTCCTGCCGCTCCCCCTTGTGGCCCTGCCCAAAGCCAGCCTTTCCCCACACACCCCCAGCCTGCACCAGCCCTGCACCCCCTGTCTGCAGCCAGCCCCGCACCCCCTACCCTGTCTCCAGCCAACCCCTGATGCACCCCCCAGCCTGAAGCCAGCCAGCCCCGCATCCCTTGCCCTGCCTGCAGCCAGACCCTACCTCCAGCCAACTCCATGTCCACTGGTGCCCTGTAGTTCCCAGGGCAGTAACCATGCACATCTGCTTTAATGAAGGGGGCAGGCAGCTGGGACCCACACATGTGCACACTCTTGAGTGACCAGAGAGCAAATGTGAAAAATCGGGACTGGGGTGGGGGTAATAGAATCCTAGATAAGAAAAAGACCCCAAAATTTGGACTGTCACTATAAAATCGGGACATCAGGACACCTTAGCACACCCCCAGGACTCCTGAGTTCCATTGCTGGGTTTCCTATTGGTTCCACTGCTGGTTGTTTTCCTTTTCCTGGGGGGACTTTCGGCAAGTTGCTCCACACTCTAGGGCTCTGTCCCCAGCAGTCAAATGGGGATTTCATACTTTCCCGCTATTGGAAAGTGCTGGGAGAATCCCCCAGCAAAAGCTGCTCTGACAGTGCTAAGCAGCATTTGACCATTCAAGGTCAGAGCTCGGTACCTGGGAGGAGTGTTTGGCTCTGGGGTTTCACTTCAGCCCAGTCTAGAGAGGGGCCCAACCATGGAGTTTGGCTCAAGAAGACCAAGTCTCCAATTTGTTTAGGGCGTTTTGAATTCCAACCCTGTGCTCCTAAGTGCTTGGTGTCAGTTGCAAATTTTAGAAGCATGCTCTCCACTGCATTTTCCAAATCATTCATGAAAATATTGAATAGTATCGGACCGCGGACTGATTCCTGCCGGACCCACTAGGTACACCCTCTCCGTTGGACAGCCAAACATGGAGAAGGGCTCCTGGAGTCTGGGCTTTCAACCAGCTCTGCACCAACATTACACTGATTACAGCTGGACTGCATTTCCCTCGTTTGCTTGTGAGAATGTGCTACGGGACTGTGTGAAAAGCCTTAGCAACCCCAAGCTAGATCCCATCTACTGTTTACCCACCTCCACCAGGCCCAAAACCCTGCCAAAGAAGGAAAGAGGATTGGTTTGGAATGATTTGTTCTTGACAAATCCATGCTCACTAGTCCTAAGAACCAAACTATTCTGTAGGTGCTGCTGACAAACTGAGTGCTTAAGAATGTATTGCAGGATCTCTCCAGCAATGGCAGTAAGGCTAGCTAGTCTGTAAGTCTCAGGGGTCTCTTTGTTCCCCTTTTAGAGAAAGGTCCTGTCTTGTTCATGGATGGGAAGATGTTCTTTTTCAGGGATCTCAGACAAGAACTGGGGCACAGCACCTGGTTTGTCAAGGCCACAAAAAAGGAGGCAGGAACCTCTTCTCTCCTGCTGGCAAAGAACCCCAGGTACCTGAAAGACAGGGACTCACATCCCTGAATGGACTTTTAAAAAGGCACTGGTTAAAGATTGGCCCCGACCATTTCTTGTTTCCATAGACTAGACATTTTAGCAAACTTTAGAATTCCTTGGTGCTAAACACTGTGAAACTCCCCTTTCTCCTTCACAGAGGGCTTTAACGCCCCTTATCTCACTCAGGCTCACAACTGCCCAGAGTTTGAGAACTGTCCCTGTTCCCATTGGACTGATGGGAGGAGCCTGAGGTGCAGAGAAGGGAAGTGACCTACCCAAGCTCCTACACAGTAAGGTGGTGGCAGAGCCAGAAAGAGAAGCCACCAGTCCTAACTCCTGTTCTAACAGACAATAACCCGCCCAGAGGCCGGGATAGAGCTCAGGAATCGAGATGGTGGGGAAATTTCATTGAATCCATTTCTGTCAGAAAATCCCATTCAGGCTAATCCGGTTTCTTTCTCAAAATCACAACAAGTGCGATGAAAGTTCTTTGCAAAAATATTGTATTGCAAAAGAAAAGCATCTCCTGTTTGTCAGAGTGTGTTAAATTGTCTCCTCGCACACAAAGAGGAGACACTTAGGTCTCTAACATTAGATAAGATGCTTCAGTCTGAGCTAAGTCATTGCTGCTCTTAACAATTTCAAAATAAAAAAATGCAAATAAAATAGACTATTTCAGCTATTCTATTACGTGTTAATCTGCTCTGAGTAAGCGTGATAGGACACCTCATATTATGCCCTACTCCTAGTGACACTCTTCAATGAATCCCCATCCTCCACCCACCGTCAGGTAGGTAAGAGCTGATCATTATTATTTCTATTTGAAAGAGGGAGAAGCTAAGGCTGAGAAAGGAGAATTGACTTGTTTAAGGTCACACAGCCAGTCAGAGGCAGAGTTGGGAATAGGACCCAAGAGCCCTGATTTTCAAACTACACATTGGATCTTGAATTTCAGACACTGAATGACCTGAATAAAGTGCTCTCAGATGAGCTCCAGACCAACAACAGTGACAGTAACTATTCAGCAAGTATTTGAGGAGAACTGCAATGTTAGAGAGAATCATGAACTGCTCAGAGACAGCTAATGCAGAGAAGCGGCATAATTCATCAAACATAGAACTGGTTTTGACTTATAAAGAGAAAAACAAGGACCTGAGTCTCCTCCCTGTCAATAACCCCCGGCTCAGCCAGTCAGGGTAGAGACTGAGGATGGGAGGCTGAGGGATCTCACCAGAGAGACCAAAGGATGGCCCAGGTCACCAGTGGGGATCACTTCCCGAGCAATAGTTCTGCCTCACATTTTTGGGTAGACCTTCCACAGTGAGAACTGCAGAGCACTGCCCTGCAAAAAACTAAAAAAAACACACACACACTCTCTCTCTCCCCCTCCCTCCTGGTGTTGGGAGGGGAACAGGTAAAAGGACAAAGGAAGCAAGAGAAGAGAAAGGAGGGAGGGAGCGATGGAGGAAGAGGTGAAACAAAAAGGACAAACCCTAATGTCCCCAGTGATTCTAAGGGACAAAATCCCAGGTGCAGAATAAAATTCTGCGTCCTTAAGCTCGTGTTTTCCATGCCTCGAATTCACCTGTCACCAGATGGATCAGACTCAACAGCTTTCAAACCTCAAGGAGGCTCTTACCTTCTAAACAGGGACGGCTGTTTTAAAGTAAAATCACTAAAAGAGAAGGAGAAACCTCGAAAGAGGTTCCTCCTGGTGCTCACGTCCGTGAACCCGAATACTCTCTCAGTCCTCAAAGAGAGACCTGGAGAAGGAGACTTGCTGAAGCAAAGCCACAGGGGTCTCTGAGGTTTCCCTGGCCCCTCACCCCTGTCCTGCCTTGCTGATGTCAGCATCTCTCTGTGAGGTCACCACTTCCCCACCACCTTGGACCAATAAGTCTTAGGTCCTGCAAAAGGCCTTTGTGATGTCACTGCCACATCCCTCCTTTGCTGTGTCAATGTCCTGCCCCTGGCCTGGACCTTTGGAGGTTTGAGCTACTCCCTGTGGATCACCCCACTCAAGGAGCGTTCATTCTAGTCAGCAAGCCGGCTAGACAGGAAAACATCAGACGCTGCTCCCAATGCTACACTCAGTTTTTCAGAAATGAGTCGACTTTCTGGCCAGAAGAGACCATTAGATCATCTAATCTGACCCCCTGCATGTCACAGGCCTCCTGTATGACACAAGAGCTACTTCGGGGGCAAACACATTCAAGAAAGGCATCTAGTCTTCATTAAATGACATCAGGAGATGAAGAATCCACCCCTTTCCTTGGTAGCTTGTTCCTGTGGTGAATCATCCTTACTGCTGAATTTTTGCGCCCTATTTGTAATATGAATTTCTCTTTTCACTTCTCGGCCATTGGGTCTTGTTATGCCTTTCTCTGCTCGATTAAAGAGCCCTTTAATACCCAGTCTTTTCTCTCCCTGAAGGCACTTCAACACTTCAGTGAAGTCACCTTTCAATCTTCTTTTGATAAGCTAAACAGGTTGAGCTCTTTCACTACTCACTAGAAGGCATTTTTCTCCAGCCCTCAGAACATTTGGTGGCTCTTGTCAAGGAAACGAAAGCAGGAAACAAAAGGGGAAACCTGCTGCTCTCTCTGGCCTGGTCAACACTACGAGTTTATGTCACATTAACCCTGCATCCGTCCACACAAAGAAGCCCTTTATATTGATATAAAGGGCTCTTAATACCGGTATCTGTACTCCTCCTTGATGACGAGTAGTGCTGAAATCAGTATTGCCATGTCAGATTAGGGTTAGTGTGGCTGCAATTTGACGCTATTGGTCTCTGGGCGCTATCCCACAGTGCACCATTGTGACTGCTCTGGACAGCAATCTGAACTCCGATGCACTGGCTAGGTAGACAAGAAAAGCCCCGTGAACTTTTGAATTTCATTTCCTGTTTGCCCAGCGTGGAGCGCTGATCAGCACAGGTGACTATGCGGTCCCAGAATCAAAAAAGAGCTCCAGCATGGACTGTTCTGGAGATACTGAAGCTGATCTCTGTATGGGGAGATGAATCTGTTTTATCAGAACTCCATTCCAAAAGACGAAATACCAAAACATTTGAAAAAATCTCCAAGGCTATGATGGACAGAGGCCACAATAGGGACTCAACGCAGTGCTGAAACTTAAGGAACTGAGACAAACGTACCAGAAAGTCAAAGAATGAAATGGGGACGCTCATGGAGGGAGGGGCGACTGAGGATTGTAGCTATCCCACAGTTCCCGCACTCTCCAAAAACCATTTGAATTCTTGGCTGAGTTCCCAAAGCCTGAAGGGTCAAAAACATTGTCGCGGGTTGTTCAGAGTATATGTCGTTCCCCCGCCTCCTGCCCCCATGAAAGCAAAGGGAAAAAAATCCTCTCTCACCTTTTTTCAGTGTCACTGTATGTCTACTGGATGCTGCTGGCAGATGTGGTGCTGGAGCACTACACAGCAGCATCCCCTTCCCTTCCCTTGCGGACGGCAGACGGTACAGTAGGACAGGTATCCATCATCGTCGTCCCGTGAGTGCTCCTGACTTGCCTCGGTGAGGTCGGCCGGGGGTGCTTTGACAAAGATGGGAATGACTCCCAGGTTCATTCATAGCAGCTGGAGGCTGCGCTCCCCTCCCCCCTTTGATCCCTGCTTGCAGAAGCAATAAAGTCAGTGTTGTTTCAAATTCCTGCATTCTTTATTACTTCATCACACAAATGGGAGGATAACTGCCATGGTAGCCCAGGAGGGGTAGGGGAGGAGGGAAGCAATGGGTAGGGTTGTTGCAGGGGCACCCACTAGAATGGCATGCAGCGCATCATTTCTGCGGGATCTCTAGGGCTCTGACCCAGAGCGCCCGTTTGCCCCTCTGGATCTTTAGTAGGCTTGCCTGATAATCTAGGCAGAACTGACTCTCCATTAGACAAAACTTAAAGAAGAGAATGACCTGGGGAGTCATTCCTATTTTTGTCCATAAGCCCGTGGCCGACCCCATCGAGGCCAGCCAGGAGCACCCATGACAGCAACAGATGGTGCAGTATAACTGGTAACTGTCATTGTCAACTTGCAAAGCAGCAGACGGTACAGTAGGGCTGGTAACCATCTTTGCTAACTTGCAAAAAGCAAGGGGATGCTGCTGTGCAGCACTGCAGTACCACGTCTGTCAGCAGTATAAAGAAGACATACGGTGACAGTGAAAAAAGGCTGAACGGGCTCCATGGTTGCTGTGCTATGGCATCTGCCCGGGCAATCCAGGGAAAAGGGTGCAAAATGATTGTCTGCTGTTGTTTTCATGGAGGGAGGATTGAGTGATGACATTTACCCAGACTCACTCATGACACTATTTTTGCCCCATCAGGCATTGAGATCTCAACCCAGAATTCCAATGGGCAGGGCACACTGCGGGAACTATGGGACAGTTACCCACAGTGCAAAGCTCTAGAAATTGTATAAAGTCGAGGACACAGGCCCATACTAAGCACATTAATTCGGCGGTGTGCGTCCATGTACCAAGGCTAGCATCAACTTCCCTGGCCAGGCCCTTTGGAGGTTTGAGCTACTCCCTGTGGTCACCCCACTCAAGGAGCGTTCGTTCTAGGCAGTAAGCTGGCTAGACAGTAAAACTTCAGATGCTGCTCCCAATGCTACACTCAGTTTTTCCGAAAACTAGTATCTGTAAAAGTAGTCTACTTTCTGGCCAGAAGAGTTCATTACAGCATCTAATCTGACCCCCTGCATATCACAGGCCTCCTGCATGACACTATAGCTACTTCTGGGGGAAAGGCATCTAGTTTTCATTGAATGACTTCAGGGGATGGAGATTCCACCACTTTCCTTGGTAGCTTGTTCCTGTGGTGAATCATCCTCGCTGTTGACTATTTGGGGCTTAGTTGTAATACGAATTTGTCTCTTTTCACCTTCCAATCATTGGGTCTTGTTATGTCTTTCTCTGCTCCATTCAAGAACCCTTTAATACCCAATCTTTTCTCTCCATTAAGGCACTTCAACACTTCAGTGAAGTCACCTTTCAATCTTCTTTTGATAAGCTAAACAGATGGAGCTCTTTCAATAGCTCACTAGAAGGCATTTTTCTCCAGCCCTCAGAACATTTTGGTGGCTTTTTGCTGCCCCAGCTCCAATTTCACAGTATCTTTTTCAAATGAGGACACCAAAACTGGAGACAGTATTCCAATATCAGTCTCACTGATGCCGTGTCACCTCCTGTGATGTTCTTGACATAATCTGTAACTTTATAGATCACCATTGTGACCACTGTTCTATATTTGCAGCCAATATGATAGAAAGGTTGTTGTGAAAGGGGTCTATGGAGAGGTTCTGATTGGCTGATTATAATTATGCTATCTCTAGATGTGTATCATTTTTGTAGTTGACTTTATGAATATTGGCTCTATGCTGTCTGTATTCAAACTTGTGCTATGCTTCCGAGGAACACCCCAGCCAGACAAGTTGGTGTCAGTTCTGCCTAGCCTGCTTGATGGCCCATTAAGGACCATCAGCTCTACAATCAACCCATTGAGAGAAGGTAGATATGCCTTGTGGCTCAGCAAGGTATGCAGGGACCTGCCTATGGACAAAACTCAAAGGTTTTTCTATGCCACGTGCTGGATAGAGTGTCCTTGGGACAAAGAGAACAAAGACCACATGGCAAGAGACTGTAAAAGGCTGATGCCTCGTCTCCATCTTGTCTTCAGTCCTGCTTCATACCTCTGAAGGGACTTTGCTACAAACTGAAGCTCTGTACAAGGGACTGAATGACCCATCCCAGCTGTGGATGGACTCCAGAGACTTGATTTGAACCTGCAGTTTATTCCATCACTGCTACAAGCCTGAACCAAGAACTTTGCCATTACTGTATGTGAAGGGTTAAAATTCATGTGCATATTATATAACAACCTGGTCTATGGATTGTGCCAGCTCTTTTCCAGACCCAAGGTCCAGAGTATAATCAAGGGACTAGAAGCCTAGCAAATAGTGACCAGCTAAAAGAAAGCTGGGTAAACAGAAAGCCTTGCTTGCTAAGATAGGCTTGGTCAGCAAATTGCCAGGTGTTGGAGCTAAGAACTAAAGAATTGTATCTTATTCAGAGTTGCAGATTGAACAAAGAATCCCTGTTCCTATTGTGTAAGTCTCTTCTGTAGGGAGACGTTCTTCCCAGAGATCCAACCTTGAGTTTATGAAAAGTTGGCAGATGTCAATATAAGATATGGCATCCTTCCACCTCCCTTCCCAGGGACCAATGCCTTGCCTTAAGACACACAGAAAACAATCTTTATTGCCATATACTTTCACTGTTTCTTTGCTTTAAACCCTAGGAATGTACCTGGAGGACAATCAAAGGAGTTGCTCCTTTCCTATGGACCTCAAATCAGAATTCAGCATAGATATTTTATACTAATAACATTTTATCAAAGTATTCATGAAATGTTAACTTGCTAACTTGAGACCATGGGTGGAGACATTATGTAACCTGTTAACCTTTGGCTACTGTGCTTATCATGTCTTGCTGCCAAACCTATCCCAGAGTTTGGAACTCCCTACCCCGTCTCTTTCCCCCACCCATGGAAAATCTATATATTCTATTGTAATCAATTAACAGTGTCTCTGAGCCTAATAAGCAAGGTGACACTCTGCCACTTCTGTGTGTAATAAACTCCTATTCTTGCCCTCTACATGGTGGAGATTTATGTCCTTCACAGACACCTGCTGAACAAAGAGGAGATTCAGCATCCAGCTTGGCTGAATGTGTCTTCTCTCCCCACAGCTTGGTGATCTTCTGAGGAAATGGAGAAGACTGCCTTTGCCTACCTGCACATTGCTTGCAAAAGAAACAAGTCTTTTTGGTGGCAAGTGTTGAAAGGAGCCACTAGACAAATGTGGAGACAGGAAAAATGTCCCCCAACTCAACTGGCATCTGTGGATGCTGAAGTCACAACACAAAGTGCTAAACAGTATATGAGCACAGGCTGGTGTCAGAAGAGTCTCTACCAAAGCCTTTTCCACCAGCAGGGGCCTCTCTGTGCGCAGAACTCCTGGTAGTGTGATGGCTGCAGGCAGTGGAGAACTCTATTTTGGCATCTCTTTGTCAGTGAACATCTACAGAGGCTGTTTAAAGGTCTTTAGATAGTGATCTTTGGGAAGAGCTGGCTGAAGTGTCTTCCTAGTAACCAGAAGATCCTGGCTTGGCCTGCCAGTTCTTCCGTGCAAGTCTTGAGGGAAATGGGGAATGTCTGTAGTTTGGAATTTGCAGGTGTTGTCCTGGACCATCAAAGGGAACAGTTGCAAGCATTTTCTCAAGGCAGGCACCATGGCTCGGGTGGCTAAAGCACCAGTCTAGTAAACAAGAGATCCTGGGTTCAACTCCCAGTAGTACCTTGTTCTACGGGTTTTGTCTCCTCTGCTCACACTTTCCTGTGTCTTTCTAGGAAACAGAAGAGACCTCCCTTGGTATCCAAGTCATTGCTTGCTAAGGAAAAGGCTTCTTTGGAGAGAAACATTGGGAAGAATCAAATCAAAAGCCTGGAGTTGATGAAAAGGCTGCTGTGACTGGCATTGGCATGGTGGTTGCTTTGACTGCAATTGCTGCAACACAAAAGCCTGCACCACACGTCCTTGTGATTCGCTGGGGATGTCCGCACACAGATGTCATGTCATCTTCCTTTTGATTGTCACTGATGAAAAATGGAGCAGCTGGGAGAAAAGTCCCAGAGGCACTTGCCAGGTAAAGTAGAGGTTAGAGATGCAGCACCCAGTGGTGCGTTGCCAAATCTGTCCACTCCTCCCACTTTTTGGTCAATCTTTTGAAGAAGCAGAGAAGACTGCCTCTGCCTTACAGTGCAAATGCTTCCAAAAGAAACCGGTCATTTTTTCTGACAAGTGTTGGAAGAGGCACCTAAGAAATGTGGAGACAAGGAAAAGGTCATCGTAACTCAACTTGCATCCATGACTCTTGAGGCCACAACGCAGAGCACTGAGCACTGTACGACCACAGCTGGGGACAGAAGGGCCTTTTTCAAAGGCATTTTCCACTAGCAGGGTCTTCTCTGTTCACAGAATTTCTGATAGTTTGATGTCTGCTGGCACTGGAGATCACTATTTTGGCATCTCTCTCTCTGTCTCAGTGAGCACCCGCTGTGGTTGTTGAAAGTCTGTGATGGGATCTATGGGATGCAACTAAACAGTGGGACCCCTGAGCCCTTTGTCCCACCACCTGGGCTCCCTCTCACACATGTGATACTGAGACAAGCTGTGAATCTCTGGTAGATATTGCACTTACACAGACATCCGTAGGTAGGGACACAGCCAACTGAATTACATGAATGTTTCTGCAGCCACTCATAACACTAATGATAGAAAGTCGTCCCCCCTACAGCTCTGCAGCCTTGCACCCCTGGATCATACCATCTTGCCTTAATCAGAAGCCTGATCAGTGTGAGTTTATTACACAGGGTCCACCCCTCCCTCACTGTGAATAGTACATGAACCAGCCTTGTAATGGAGCTGAGATTTCCCAAGAACTTCAAGCAAAATACACCAGTTTAAGTAGAGCATAAAACAGATTTATTAACTACAGAAAGATGGAGTTTTAAGGACTATAAGTGGTAGGAATAAAAGCTCAAAGTAAATTACCATGGAAATTAAAGATAAATTCACAATCTAAACTTTACACCTTATTACACTAGGGCGTAGTTCAGTTATGCACACAGGAAGGCTTAATGCTCGAGCTGCTGCACATGCTGGGCAGGCTTAAGGTCGGGCTCCCCATGGCAGGAGAGAAGAAGACTCGGCCCCTGGAGGGGCAGGCTGGGGCTTCCTGGATCCTATTTGCTCACAGCCAGCGCCCTGCCCCCACTCCCAAGTCATCCATAGCGCCCCCAGGTCGGCCAGAATGGAGCAGCAGTTTTCACTGCACTACGTCCACTTATGGCTTACAGGCAACTCCCAGACTCACCACAGTCCACCATCTCGGCCAGAAAGGAGCCCACTCAGCCTCACCAATGCTGCTTCTCCTTCCCCCCAGAACCCCGCTTCTCCTGGGCTGCAAGTAACCATCCCTGGGATGCCAACAGGCAGCCACAGGGGTCTGTCTCCCAGCAGCCAACCGCACCTCCATGGGTTCAGCCCTCAGAAGGGCAGGTGGGGGTTTCCTGGATCCCAGTTGCTCACAGCCATCCCAGCCTCCACCTCTAAAACCATCAGTCATGCCCCCAGGTTGGCCATAAAGGAGCCGCCATTCTCCACTTGGACTCAGCTTTGCTTATTTTCCTTTCACCCAGAACCTCCCTTCTTCTCCTGGGCTGCAATAGCCACTCCTGGGAAGCCAAGAGGCAGGCACAGGATTCTACCTCCCAGCAGCCAACCACACCTCCCCAGGCTTTGCAGAATGAAGGGTGGTGCTCTACTAACCCCACTTAGCTGCACAGCTTCTTCCCTGCCTTCCTCAGCTCAACTTTCCTCTATTGCCCCATTCCTGCCTCACTTCCTCCTTTGGACAGTCACGCAAAGGAGCCCAGCAGGAAGTGAGAGCCTCTATAGGCCAACCTCCAACAGCAGAGGTGGCCAAGCCACAAGCCTCCAAATGGTGACTGGCCTAACTACTCTAGGTTCTCCAGCCTGACACCAAGGTGCTTTCTCCACTGCTGTCAGCATCCTCTGTCATGCAGGGGTTGGAGTCATCCCAGGGACAGGCCAATAGGAGGAGTGGCCTTTCTGAACAACAAGGGGATCTGGGAAAAGGAAGCCAGCATGTTTCTGCCTGGTTTTGAACCAGGGACCTTTTGCGTGTTAAACAAATGTGATAACCACTACACTACAAAAACTCCACCTACTGGGTTTTTGCTCACTCTGGCACAGACCGATGGACAAATCTAGAGAATGTGGTGGTAGCCCCTCGATAGGTCAGCTGGCAGGGCAGAGGACTGGAGCCAGCACTCAGGAAGTCGTCCTTACCTCACCCGTGTGACTCCAGCTTGAGGGAGAGCTTCTTTTTCTTCTCCTTGCTGACAAAGAGCAAGAGAAGAATGAAAGGTCAGGTGGGCCAACTCGGTGCAGAAGCCCATGCTGTCTTTTCCTGCTGCATAGCCTGAAATGAGGGACTCGTGGCAGTTAAAGGAACTGCTGCACTCTCAGAAAACATCCCGCCCGTGCATGAAGGAGGATAGAAGAGCCTGTTAGTCTAGCACGCTCCCAACTGAACTGTTTCAGCAGCTGCTAGGTTTCTTTTTGGCCTGTTACTTTTCTGTCTGGGATGTTGTTGTCAGCTGTGGCACAGAAAAAGGACGTCATTGCGAGCTCCCCATGAAGATAAGATTAACTTTTGCCTTCCTTGCTCGGCTTTACTTGCTTCCTCACCCTATTCCTGCCTTAGTTCCTGTGTTACCTGAAGGCAACGGGGGCCCAGCAGTACGAAGAGGAAGTTAGACAGCTAGACCCTGGTGGCAAAAGTTCTACCACCGCTTGCCACCCCACTCTCTTCTCCCAGCTTCACATATTGACCGCCAGGGACTTGGTGCCCAGCAGCGCAACAGAAGGCAGTGGACAGAGCCACCCTCGCCTTGAAGCTCTGGCTCATTAAACCGTATCTTCAGTCGCTGATGGCCAATGAGAGACCAACAGCGCTTGCTATTTTAGCACTTGAAAATGCCATTGGTCAGTCACTGGATCTCTTTAATGTGTTACATAACAAATGAAAATAGAATCTCAGTGTGACATTCTGTACCTTTGGGGGAGTGTGCTGTAACCCCCATATTCCTCATTTTCATATAATCGTGATCTTATATACAGAGCATGCCTTGTAAGGTATCGTGGAAAGGATATGATCTGCTGAAAGTCATTTCTCTACCCATAGATGTTTACCATTCATGCATATGAAGTTATGAGAATTGTGCAGTGTGGTTATCACTATGCTGTAAGGTGGGGGAGTCAGCCAAATATTAGCTCCCCAGTGACAACAGCAAGGAAAGTAACCAACACCCGGACAGGGTGTCAAACAACCCATCAACAGCCATTGTTCAGCAAGGGAGCTACAGTGCAATCACTTACCTGCAAGAGGACACCCCAGGGGAATTGCTCAGACTTGCTCGGAGAGACGCAGTGATGCTCACCTGACTCTGAAGGGGGAGCAAAGCCAAGAGGGAAGAAAGGACATGATAAAAGCAGAGACATTTGCCATGCTTTGTTTCTCTCCTCCGCCTACATCTACAGACACCCCCACACCAAGCAACTGAAGCGCTGACGAAAGGGGAGAGCCTGGCTCAAAAGCCACCAGCCGGCATGTGGTGAGAAGCATCTAAGTTTGTAAGGGCATTGAAAGGCTTAAGATCAGCTTAGAGTGCATTTTGCTTTTATTTCACAAAAACAACGAGGAGTCCGGTGACACCTTAAGAACTAACAGATTTATTTGGACACAAGCATTCGTGGGTAAAAAGCCCTCTTCTTCAGATGCATGGAGTGAAAATTGCAGATAGAGGCATAAATATATATTGGAACATGATGTAAAGGGAGTTACCATACAAGGGGAGAGCCAGAGTTGAAGGCTAATTCAGTCAGGGTGGATGTGGCTCTCTCCAAGAAATTGTCAGGGAGGTGTCAATACCAAGAGAGGGAAAATTGCTTTTGTAGTGAGCCAGTCACCCCCAGTCCCTCTTCAAGCTCAAATTAATGGTGTTAAGTTTGCAGATCAGTTGTAACTCTGCAATTTCACTTTGAAGTCTGTTTTTGAAGTTTTTTGAATGGCTTCTTTTAAATGGCTACTTTGAATGGCTATGTTTAATTGTGTTATTGAATATGAACATGTAAAGGTGTTATGGAAGTCCCATGTGGTCTAGTGGTTAGGATTCTTGGCTTTCATCCAGACAGCCTGGGTTCAATTCCCCACACAGGAACAATGCAGAGCTTCTCCTTGGAGAGTAGACAGGAACCAAAAAGAATGGGAAGGGATCCTGCCAGCAGCAGAGCTGGATAGAGTTGGGAGCAGTACTGGATTTGACATGGTGCCATAGTGCTAGGCCCAAGCTCTGAAGGGACCTGTAACAGTAACTTCCTCCCCTCTGCAGAAAGGGAGCCTCAGAGCAGCCTGGATTCAGTAGGGAAGCTGAGACCCATTAGGGCCCTGGGAGCTATAGTTCCTTGACCAGCGCCCTGCCTTGGAGCAGAGAAAGAACATTTCCCAGCATTCCCTTGGCTGCTATCAACAGAAAAGGGAGGGGGGAAGCTGTGAGACTCCATGCGCTGCAGCTTGCTGTGGCTGGGGGGCTGGCTGCTAGGAGGGGGTGCCACCTGTGAATAGGGAAGAGGTGTGACCAAGCAGTAGAAGACTTTGGCCCAGGTAGCACCCTCAGAAGACTTCCCCAGACAGGCTTAGGGATGCTGCTGTGACCTCGCCTGGCAGCCCCCAAAGATGGAACTGGGTGGACTAACTGGACAGGGCCCCTCTCTATCTGAAGCTGGGCAAGGGAGGTATGTGGATCCCACCAGAAGGTAAAATGGTAAGTAAGGAAGGGGAGGCTCTACTGGACCTGGACAGATTCAGACACAGGACAGGAGGATTTCCACTTCTGAGCCATGAAAATAGAAATTGACTTTTCCTTTCCAGATGTATCTAATATTCATAAAGGGAATCTAGCCCCTGCCTTCCAGATCTGAACACCTCAAAATCAGGAGTGCTCAAGGTCAATTTGGGCAGCTGTTACATCATTTCTCCCAAATCAAATATGCTGATCCACTGTCATTTACTCTAGAAAAAGTAGGAGAAAATTGAGCAACAAACGTTGGGGTCTTCACAGTGCTAACGAGGGCTGGAATTGCTATTTTCAACAGGCATTACACTTTTTTTTTTAGTTTTGTTTGTTTAAAAGGAAGACAGTGATATTGCACTGGCAAATTCCCCATAGAAACAAAGAATGGAACAAAAGAATAATAAAGGCACCTCAACTTTCCTCATTTATGTAGGACAGTCTTATTAGAAGGATCCAGACATCTTCCAATCACAGAAGCTGATAATTGTTCCACTTTACTGCAGTTCTGTAACCATGCAGGAACCTAGAGGAGGAAAGTGCCTAACTCCAGAGTCTGCAGCTGCCTAGGGCCAGTGCTGAGGATTTAGAGTCCCTAGTGCTGCCCTTGCAAGGTTCAAGCATGCTCAGCCTTGGCATTGCCTCCGCTCCTGCGGCTAGTAGCTGCAGCTGTCTAAGGCTGGCCTCTGGCAGTTGCCCCATGGCTGTAGCTAGAGAAACTACAAGTGGCTCTATGACTCCTGGGGCCATTAAGCTAGAGCACCTAAAGACACTGGAGTTAACCTCAAGGAACAGAGGTCACCAGTAGGAAAGGAATGTCGGGGGAGCAGGGAAGGCGGGAGCAGGTCAGGCTTGCAGAGGGAGCTTCCAGCTGGTTGGGAGCATGTCCAAAGTAGAAAGGAAACAAGTATGGGGAGAGGTGGTGGTGACCAGGTAGCAGACTAGCATGTAGATGGGAGCAGAGGGAGAGACGCTGGTGTCTTCAGATTCCCAAGGGCTAAGTCCTCACTTTGAGGAAATGGTGTTTGCAGGTGGCTTGCTCACATGGCAGGATGGGGGCTGAGGGAGGGATCTGTCAGAACTGATCAGGTGTCTGCTGGCTTTAGGACTTTGAGCTGAGACTAGGACCACATGCAGTGACTGGTGACATGGGGGGGTACTGGAGACATGGCTAGAGAAGGTCTGAATGAGGAAAGAGATAAATCTGTGGGGAGTTTCCTTGCTCACTATGGAAGTTCTGCTCACTGTGGACACTGGTAAACCCACATGGGTGTACAGCTCAATAAGAAAACCCGCGGGCTGAGGGAGCTGTGTATGGCAATGCATATAGTCATGGAGAGGTGTGTGATCAAAAGGAAAAATGTCTCTGAGGTTCAGTACCGGGTATACGAAGGCACCAATGGCACTGCCCCACCAGGCCCACACTCGGAGCCCACAGTGACTACACTGGGGCCCACAAATATGTTTGGTGCCAGGGCCAACAAAAGGTTAATCCAGCCCTGACTGCCTGAGCACTATTTCAGCCTCACATTTTTGGGTGGAACTCCCACAGTGAGAGCTGCAGAGCACTCCCCCGCAACACACACGCACACACTCGTCCTGGTGTTGGGAGGGGAACAGGAGAAAGGACAAAAGAAGAGATGAAGAGAAAGGAGGGAGGGACAGGTGGATGGAGGAAAAGGTGAAACACAAAGGACAAACCCTAATGTCCCCATGATTCTAAGGGACAAAATCCCAGGTGCGGAATAAAATTCTGCCTCCTTAAGCTCATGTTTTCCATGCCTAGAATTCAACTCTCACCAGATGGATCAGACTGAACAGGTTTCACACCTCCAGGAGGCTCTTACCTTCTAAACAGGGACGGCTGTTTTCTAGTAAAATCACTACAAGGGAAGGAGAAAACTGGAAAGAGGTTTCTCCTGGCACTCACGTCCGTGAACCCTAATACTCTTTCAGTCCTCAGACAGAGACCTGGAGAAGGAGACTTGCTGAAGCAAAGCCACAGGGGTCTCTGAGGTTTCCCTAGCCCCTGGCCCCTGACTGATGTCAGGATCTCTCTGTGAGGTCACCACCTGCTCACCAATAGTCTTTGACCAATAGTGTGAGGTCCTGCAAAAGGCCTTTGTGATGTCACTGCCACACCCCGCCCTTGCTGTGCCAATGTCCTGCCCATGGCCAGGCACTTTGGAGCTTTGAGCTACTCCCTGTGGATCACCTCACTCAAGGAGCTTTTCTATAGAGCATCCTCAGATGTCTAAGCACACGAGTGCCATGGCAATGAACTGACACACATGGCACCAAGATGAGATCATTAGTAGACTAACCTATAGGAGAAGGACACCCCAGCACTAGTAGGGGAGAAATCCCTACTGAAAATGCATTACACCTAGCAGCCCCTGCGTGGGGTCGGGCGGGGACTGCAGAGGGGGGAGACCTGGGAAAGGGATGGATGGAAAATGTCTGTGCAGCCGGGACATGGCCGGGAGGCGAGGGGAGAAGAGCAGGTGACCCCTGAGGAGCGGGGAGAAAAAGGGAGGGCTGAGATCCCCTCGGAATTACCACTGCCCCCTCCGTGGAGACCCCCCTCCTCTCCTGTCCTGCCCCCTTTCTCCCTAGAGAGCAACAAGCAACATCCAGGCTGACACCCCCTTCCCTCAAACCCCTGAGAAGTTCCCTGTTCCCCTCCCCCCATTGTGCCCCATTTTCTCTCCCCTTTGCCAATGGCCAGTTCAGATCTCAGGTTTGGGGTGTTTCCCCCCATTTTCACCTGCAGTGATTTGTCCTTGTGTAGGTGGGAAATGGTTCCCCCGAGTGATTTCTGAACTGGGCAGAGGCTGGGGGGGGCCTGAGACAGGGACACCTCTGGGCTGGGCTGGGGGGGCCACTCTATGCTGGCAACACGGCGTGGGAAGGGCCAGGAAGGGGAGGGGGGAGCAAGTGTCCCCCATAGAGAGGGTCCAGCCCCAGGCTGCTACCAGTAGCACATTCCTATCCTGGCCGGGGGGGGGCTTTCTCCAGCTGGGACCTGCCCCCTAGGCAGCCCCAGGCTCTGACCGCACCAGCCCCGCCTGGAGCCCCCAGTGAGTGAGAGACCCCGGAGGGGGAGGGGGAGGGAGCACTGGGCCCTGACAGGAAAGTGACTCTCTCCCCTCAGATCTTGGTGTTTTCCTCTCATGTTATCAAATATGCAGTTTGTGACACAATTTCTTTGCAAATCTCAAAGATTCAAATAAAATAACCTAAACATTTGCCCACTTCTCTCTAGTTGTCTATTTCTAATTGAATATGCCCTGAGATTTTCCTGTCTCTAATTATAAAATAATAAGAAAATCTCAGATTTACACCTTTTCTCAGATTATTGAACACAAAATGTTTGCAAATGTTGCCCATTTCCTCTTTATTCATTTATCAAGTATTCATGTGAAACACTCAGATTTTACCTCCTATCAACAACTGATATAAAATCCCTCTGATTTTCCACTTTCCTCTCTATAATTTGCAAAATGGATTCAAAATCTCTGATTTCCACCCTTTGTCTTTCATTTCTGAACACTGATCTGAAAGCTCAGGTTTTCCCTCTGTGTCAGTATCAAATGTCAATTAACAATCCTCTCAAGTTTTGTGCTGTTCCTTATGTTTCTAAATCCCAAAAACTTCTTCCTTCGGGGGAACCTGTTGCCCTGAGTCGCTCTCCATTCTGGATGTTGCAAGGGATTAAATTTCCCAGTGATTGTCTTTCCCCTCTCCTTTGAGGATCATTTGTTCCCTCTTTTAGCTCTGTTAGATATTTGCCAAAGAAAGAGACCAGCCTGATATTTAATACACATCAAAGCCAGAGGCCTCCCCCTGTTTGGGGATCAGTGGTTCGCAGCTGGTAGTGGGAGAGTTGGCTGGCCCCTTTTCTTTTCTCCAGCTGGCACAGGATGAGGGGGTCACTCTGAGTGCAGCATGTCTTGAGAAGTATCCCAAACCACAAGACAAATGGTCTCTGTGAAGGGTTGCTTCCCACAGTGCTAAGATGTAGCCACCTCTGGTAGGGATCCATGGTGGCTACTATTTGCTAGTGACAGGCCACGGAAATTTCTTACCTATTTTGCCCCTCCATGCCAGGCCTGCACAACATACGGCCAACGGGCAACGTGCGGCCCGTGAAGTCTCACTGTGCGTCCTGCAGCCGGGAATCAAAGGGCTCTGGGCTGCCCGTAGCCGCGGGGAATCCAAACCCCTTAAAAGTTCAGCCGAGGCCGGGATTCAAAAGGTTCTGAGCTGCCCGCAGCCGCAGGGAGCCCAGAGCTCTTTAAATCTCAGCCGCGGCCAGGATTTATAGGGCTCTGGGCAGGCGGGCGGGGAGCTCAGAGCTCTTTAAATCCCAGCCACCAGGGCCGGCTTTAGGCCAATTTAACCAATTCCCTTGAATTGGCCTCACTCCTAAGAGGACCCCGCATCCAAGCCCCAGTACCAGCAAAAGCCAGTGCGCTGTACCAGGGTGGCCCAGTTTCCCCAGGGGGCAATTTAAAAGGCCTGGGGCTCCCAGCAGGGGCTGGAACCCCAGGCCCTTTAAATTGCCACTAGAGCCCTGCTGCTGGAGCCCTGGGGTATGGCTGCGGGGCTCTGGGGGCTATTTAAAAAAGTCCAGGACTCCCATTGCTTCTACCTCCCCGGCCCTTTAAATAGCCACTGGAGTCCCGCCGCTTCCCCAGGGTTCCTGCGGCTATTTACAGAGCTGAGGCAGTGGAAGCAGGGGCGCCCCGGGCCCTTGAAATAGCCCCCAAGCCCCAGGCTGCTGCTGCTACCCTAGTGGGAGAGGGGAGAGGAGGAGGAAGAGGAGGAGGAGGAGAAGAAGGCACTCACCATAGAGGATGGGCTGTACCCCCTGTATCTGCACCCCCTGCCCTGCCTGCAGCCAGCCCGTCCCCAGCCAGCCCCTGCTGCACCCCCTGCCCGCACCAGCCCCGCACCTCCTGCCCTGCTTGCACAAGTTCCTGCCTGCAGCCTGCCCATCTCCAGCCAGCCCCACACCCCCTGCCTTGCCTTCAGCCCTGCACCAACCCCTGTCTCCAGCCAGCCCTGCACCCCCTTCCCTGTCTTCAGCCAGCCCCTGCCACACTGCCTGCCCTGCCCGCACCAGCACATTCTGTTAATTTATCTTCAGTGCTTAGTGTGACCTAGTGTGCCTGGGGCAGTCCTCACTGCAAATGCCAAGGTCAGAGCAGGTTGAAAAAGGGAGAGCAGATGCTCGCCATACTGGTGGTAAACACTGAAGTTAAACTCACTGACCAGTCACAAACTGTGCTTCTGATCCCACACACTGGTTAACGAGACTCTGAAAAAAGAAATCACACGGCCCCCTTTATTGCATGACAGTTCTCTGACTCCTAATCAGCAGCTAGGTCCGGTACAGTGAGAGGTTATTTAAAAACTCTGCTCACTGTGATACAGCATGGCCAGAGGGCAGCAGGAGAGTGATCCTAATTGGATCCAGGAAGTGGGTGGGTAGAAGGTTAGCCACATTACCCAGGTTTGGATCTCATCCAAAATAGCATGCTGCCAGCCAATCCTTTGGCAGTTAAACTAAATGTTTAGAAGAAAGAACAAATGAAAGAATGAAGTTAAATTCCATCCTTCCAGACAATTCTTTAGCATCTAAACTAAAGGTTTAAAAGAAAGAAAGACAGAAAGAATTTAAATGGAAAAGCAGTCAGATACATTCCAAAATGGATATATCAGGTTCTTAGCAGTATTGGTGAGTTGCTGGCTTGAAAGTCTGTCTGGAACGCATGCACAGCTTGGATGGGTCATTCAGTCCTTTGTTCCAGGGTTCAGTTTGTAGAGAAGTTGCTCCAGAGGTAGGAAGGGGGATTGAAGACAAGATGGAGATGATGCAGCTGCGCTTTATATTCCTTTTGCCATGTGGCTTGTACTTCCTGTGTCCCAAACACAAGCTTCACAGCACATGGCATGGAAAAGCTTTGGAGGTTTCATTACACAGGCAAACCCCGGCATGTCTTGCTGACTCAATAGGTGTATCCCCTTGGACCATAGGTTCATTGTACAGCTGATGACCCTCAATGGGCCATCAAACATGCTAGGCAATGTTGATGCCAATATGTCTGGGGGTGTCACCCAGAAAAACTGCACAAGTCTGGAAATACAGATATACCTTACATATCTGTAACTCACAATACAAAGGTGATAGAAACATAGAAACAAAATTATCATACTTGGCAAATCATAAAATTTTCACTGACACTTTACATGGCATACCTAGCATGATTCATTGCAATTTTATCAGATTATATTATTTTATTATTAATACCAAAGTGTCTCACAATTTCATGCAGTCTCACACTTGCTAAACTAGTGAATTCCCAGGACCAGTTCCCAAGGTCCTTGAAGATGCCAAACATTGTGCTTATGAGGGATTGAAATACCCACATAGCTGCTGGGAACACACACACAGACACTGTGTCTATCTGTACCCCTGTGTTCACTCTTCTAGAAAATTATGATCAATTTTGTACCCAGTATAGCTTGTGAGGTATCATTAGAAAACGCATAACCTACTGAATATTATCCTCCTGTTAAAATGTGTAGTAAAACTGTATGTAAAATTGTGAGATTTTACAGTATGATATTACTGAAAAAGTTACAGTTCTGGGGAACACCCACAGACCAGTTCCTCAGAGACAGCAAGGCAAACAGCTGGTCAAACAGCCATTCTCCTGCAGGGGGAAGGTGTGAAGACATTAAAGGCTGGTCTACACTACAGGGGGGAAATCGATCTTAGATACGCAAATTCAGCTACGTGAATAATGTAACTGAAGTCGAATATCTAAGATCGGATTACTCACCCATCCTCACCGCGCGGGATCGATGTCCGCTGCTCCCCCTGTCAAATCAGCAACTCCGTTGGGGTTGGTGTTGTTCCGGAATCGATATAAGCGCGCTCGGGGATCGATATATGGCGTCTAGATGAGACGCCATATATCGATACCCGAGCAATCGATTTTAACCCGCCGTTACGGTGGGTAGTCTAGATGTAGCCTTACATTCCATCACAGGGACCTATTGAGGCTGTTGTGGAAAACGACCACAGGATTAATATTTGAATCAGCTCAGCCTGAGGCTCTTTTCTTGGTTACAAGCACGCACGGGGCGACAGCTATTGGAATACTGTTCCCGAGCTAAAAATCACACAAGCCTTTTACAGCTTAAAACCACAAACAATGACACATACGTTGCACGTTAATTTCCTTATTTGGAATATATTGCAAAATATGATGCAGGTCAAAAGCAAGCTGAACAATCAGTTTTCCATATTTGGCCTTTCCTGTTATTTTTATTACACCTGGTGATATGGGAGCAAGACTCTCCATGTCTCAAGAAATGTCACTACCAACCTAGGCCATTTTCACATGCTGGGGTGCAATCCAGATCAGCGAGGAGTTGTGTCATCTGTAATCCTGGGTGAGATTCAGTGTTCTGCTGCTGGAGCTCCCCTGTCTGGATAGTCCCAGCCAGCGTTCAAGGACGCACTGAGTGTCTGTATGATAAGTAACCCTGGACTGGCAGCTCTGACTCCAGCCGCCTGCTTGTTACACCCCAAGCACATTCTGGTTTGGGTAGAGAAGGCTCAGGGTTTGAGAGAAGGCTGGGAGTAGGAAGCTTCTCTTCATTATGCTGGACCTAACCCCAGTTTTACTTGAGTAAAGAGGAGATATTTGACATTGTGTGATGCTGCTCCTGTGCTCTGTTCCCAAAGTGTTCTGCAGCAGAGGAGGGTCTCTGGTAGTATGTATGTTACTGGCCTATTGGGGTGATGCTGAGACAGGACAGGGTACAGATGGCATTGTGGGGATGGCATGAACCTTCACTCTTCATTTCCCCTTCCAAGAACAGAAGGGACAGGAATCCTTACCCAGCAAGACCATCGTCTCATAGTTCCCCTGCATGACATCTCTGTAGAGGGCTCTCTGAGTGGGGTCCAGCAGAGTCCCCTCTTCCCTGGAGAAATACACAGACACCTCCTCGAAGGTCACCGGCCCCTGAAAGAGCAGGAGTCCAATACTCTGTACCTGCTGACCCACTCACAACCCCACTATTCACGGAACAGCAGCACCAGGGAAATGGAAGCTCCGGGAGGCACATGTTAACAGAGTCCCACCCCACCTTGCTTACAGCAGCCAGGAGGCATCAGAGGGTAGAAAGAGAGAACCTTTGTGTCTCCCATCTGACAGACAGAAGCAGGGTCTTCACATTTATCACATAGCTACTAGCAAGAGCTTAATATAGGAGATGGGGCTGTCTCTGGACCCTGATAGTGGCTCCCTGGTAGGAATCCAAGCACTCTCCAAATAAAATATATGGAAGAAAGGGGAAGTCAATCAGAAAGAATAGAAGTTAGAAGGTCAGAATTGTAGTGCCCATCAACAAAGGTTTAGAGAAAATAGAGCATATCAAACTAACGGGATATCCTTATTGGATGAGATCAAAAGTTTGGTTGCAGCTAATAGTATTGATGTAATATACCTAAACTTCCGTAAGGGACATGACTTGATTAGCACAATATTTTTACTAAAAAAAACTAGAATGATACAAAATAAACACGGCATACATTAAATAGATTGAAAACTCTGATAGTAAATGGGGAACCATGATCGAGTGGATTTCTTTCTAGCAGGTTCCTGCAGGGATCGGTTCTTGGCCCTGTGCTATTTAACATTCTTATCCATTACTTAGAAGAGAGTACAAAATCATCACTGATAAAGTTTACAGTTGCCACAAAGATTGGGGTTGGTGGTAATTAATGAAATGTCAGTAGATTCAGGCTCCATCACTGAGAGTCTGGGAAGTTGTCCCAGCCCTGGCTGGAGGGTTATTTCCTGTTCCACAAAGAGGGGAAGTACCATTCCCAACTCCTGTGCCTTGAAATTAGGACCTATCTGACACTACACCCCCATATTCATCATAGTGGTATGATTATAATATGATTAGGACATAATTATGATCTATTTTGTAGAAGATGCATCATGTGTGGTGTCACTGGAAAAGTTCTGATTTGCTGAATATGATTATTCTATTTGTGTGCACATATCATGTTCGTATCTGAAGTTATGGATATTGACTCTGTATCTGTATTTCAAATGTGCTTACTCTGGGTAACACCCACAATGAGCCTTTCAGGTACAACAATGAAGAAGCCAGACAGTGCTGATGGCTCAACAAAGACAATGGACTGTGGAAGAGCTTAGCCTTCCTGTGAATGTTTCAGCCAGCCTATGAGTCATGGCTACTATGACTCAGCAGGGCCTGTGACCAGACCACATGACACTAAACTCCATTTTAGTACCTGTATTTTTCCACAAACTGGACTAGGAACTGAGTTTGGAACAAAAGGTTCCCACCATATGGAAAAGCTACATAAGGTGGGGTGTGACATCATCTTTTGGCCTCATTCTCCACACAAGAGAACTTCTGGAAACACCTGAGAAACAAAAACGGATGTGGGGGAAGTGCTGCTCCCAGGATCAAGAGATTTCTAGCTTGTGTATGGAAACTTGGGGGACTGCTTGTACCATCAGTCAGGGTGAGAAATTGCTAATTCAAATTCTATCCATCTAGTATGTTAGGCTTAGTCTGAGTTTTGGTTATTTGCTAAATAATCTGCTTTGATCTGTTTGTTATCACTTATAATCACTTCATCTATCTTTCTGCAGTTAATAAACTTGTTTGATGCTTTATCTTAATCAGCGTATTTTGAGTGAAGTGTCTGGGGAAAATCTCAGCTTGTTGTGCACATCTGTCCCATATCGAGGGGAAGGGGAACTACATTAATGAGCTTGCATTATAGAGATCCCTGTGCACTATAAGATGGTATCATTCTGGATGTATACTACAGCAAGTGTGCAAGGTTGGGGAGTGGGAAATTGGCTCTTGTCTTCTATCTGTCCTTGAGTGGCTTAGGTAACGCACTCAGGTAGCTTAGTTGGCTGCATGGCGCCACCTGCTGTTGTGTTGGGTGATAACAGGCCCTGGAGAGGCTGGCGAAATCTCCAGCAAAGCAGTGTGAGAAGGGCCAGCCCAGCGTGAGGGTTAGAGGACACAGCAGTTCCCAGAAGCTCCACAAACTGCCTCCTGGGGGTGACAACCCATCATGCCCTACACTACACAAGTCTCAGCAGGTTTGTCACATGCTGTCCCCTCCCTTTCTCCACCCGAGATATTTCCTGCTTCCCACCACCTCTAGCAATTCCCACCCTCTTATGCATTTACTGCACCTCAACCTCCAAGCAGAGCCCGCCACCCTGATAATCTCTTACCTGAGCCAGCTCCATTGCAGCCATTTCCTTGTCCCTGGGAGGACGAGATGATCTGCAGCGAAACATGGATGTTATTCTGTGGCCTGCCGGGGTGAAAAGGGCAAGGTGTGAGAATTCAGACTAGGCTTTTGTCCATTCCCCAAGCCGATTCCCCCCAGCTTTTCCCCTGCTAATGCACATTCTAGGTTCTAGCACACTGTGAAGCACAGAGTGACCTTATTCCAGTACAGGCCTAGCCCCCTCCCACCAGGTTGTAACGCTCTGACACATGGCGAAACCCTCCCAGTAACAGTCTCTCTCTTACACGTATCAAGTTTGTGGACAACACCAAGCTGGGAGGGGTTGTAAGTGCTTTGGAGGATTGGATTAAAATTCAAAATGATCTGGACAAACGGGAGAAATGATCTGAAGTAAATAGGATCAAATTCAGTAGAGACAAGTGCAAAGTACTCCACGTTGGAAGGAACAATCGGAGGCCAGAGAAGAGCAGAAACAAAGGAGTCACTTTGGGGGATTGTCCCTGTCATTGTCCCCAAGGCAGCTGTCTCAGGTTTACAAAGGTGTTTCATGTTCCAGCCTTTATACAGTCTCTCCTGGGAGTGCCCCTTTCATGGACTGGGCATAGTTTTAGTTTTTGGTAGTTAACAAACTTGGTTTATTGTTCATCTAACCAGTATGTGTGGATTGAAGTGTGTTGGAAACTCTGTTTGGGATAACAAGCTGGTGCATGTCATTTTCCGCTGATGAAATGACAGACTTCATATGAGCTTGGGTCGTTCAGTAGCGTGCTGGACAGTGCAAGATGCACATTTCTGGGGGAAAGTTGGGCACTTGAGAATTTGCTGGTTTTCTCCTGAGGTGTAATTCATGAGTGGCTGTCTAGCAGCACTCAATACTGTGTAGCTGGGAGTGAGTTACATGCTGGAGACTGTGTGTTAATTGGCCAAGAGTGGCTGTTCTCGTAGGAAAACAGTGGAAAAGGCACCCCATGCTGGAGGACTGAGGGGACAGCTATTTAACAGTCCAGATTGTACTCTGGGTAACATCACAGACACTCATTATGACAGAGCCTCTTACAACACAGAGAAAGTAAATCCATGTCCCAGAAATCGAAGACTCCAGACAGAGGGCAAGTGTCCCTGGCACTGCTTCTTGCTGACAGAGAGGTTCAGAGACAGTGCGAAAATCCTGGAGAAGCTGGGAACAGGAAGCATGGGCTGGCGGGGTTCGGTGGAGAAAGGGAACAGGAAGGGCAGGGATATTACTGAATCCAGGATCTCAGCAGTACTAGATGACAGGATAGCACATAGTGCAGCCCATTGGAAAACACAATCCCAACTATACATACAAAATGATGGGGTCTAAATTAGTTGTTTCCACTCAAGAGATGGATCCTGGAGTCACTGTGGATAGTTCTCTGAAAACATCCACTCAATGTGCAGCAGCAGTGAAAAAAAGTGAACAATGTAGGAAATAATTAAGAAAGTGATAGATATGACAGAATATCTCATAGATCATATTTGTAAAAACAGCAAATAAATCCATGATACACCCACATCTTGAATACTGCATGCACATGTCACTCCATCTCAAAAATAGATATATTGGAATTGGAAAAGGTTTAGAAAAGGGCAACAAAAATGATTAGGGGTATGGGACAGTTATGCCAGACCTAACCCCCAGTTTCACTTGAGCAAACAGGAGATATTTGACACTGTGCAATACTGCTCCTGTGCTCTGTTCCCAAAGTGTTCTGCAGCAGAGGAGGGTCTCTGGTATTACGTGTGTCACTGGCCTATTGGGGTGATGCTGAAACAGGACAGGGTACAGATGGCATTGTGGGGGTGGCGTGAACCTTCACTCTTCATTTCCCCTTCCAAGAACAGAAGGGACAGGAACCCTTACCCAGCGAGGTCACAGTCTCATAGTTCTCCTGCATGACATCCCAGTAGAGGGCTCTCTGAGTGGGGTCCAGCAGAGCCCACTCTTCCCTGGTGAAATACATAGCCATCTCCTTGAAGGTCACCAGCCCCTGAAAGAGTAAGAGTCCGACACTAAGGACTTGCTGCCCCACTCACAGCCCCACTATTTGTGGCAGAGAAGAGTGAATCAAATGGAAGCTCTGGGTGGATCATAGTCAGGAGAGTCCCACCTCGACCTGGTTCAGAGTATCCAGCAAATGCCAGGGTAAGGGGATGAAGAGAGAGCCCCTTATCTCTCCCAGCATATCCATCACCCCCCTACTAGCCACTGACTGATACAGGAGATGGAGCCCCTAGCAGGGTCCAGGGAGAGCTCGCTGGTAGGATGCCCAACATCCTCCTCATTGTGAGGAGCGGGATATGAAGGGAGAGGCAGCTCCAATAAGCCTGACTCATGGGTGTCCCCTTTATATCTCACAGCAGCTGATGGTTAATGAGGTCAGGCTCCAGTACTAGGAGTCTGGTCAGTTTGACTAGCTCCATGTAGGTGGGTTATTTTCTCTCTTCACAAATTAGGGCATTTCCACCTCCAAACCTCCTGGGTCTGTTCCTAGAATCTAGGCCACTTAGTAAATAACTCCCAGCAGGTCTGCCACACCCTGGCCTCCTCCTTTCCCCATGCTGTGAATTTCCTGCCCCGCTCCAACCTCCAAACCAGACTCTGCAAACCTTCCCACCTCTGGTGTATTTACTCTCCCTTTCCTCCAGCAGGAACCCACCAGCAACCCCCCGATAATCTCTACCTGGACTGACTCCACTGCAGCCATTTCTCTTCCCTGTCCCACGCCAGGCTGGGATGAGCTGGAGCAAAACATTCTGCAGCCTGTCTGGGGGAGAAGGGCAGTTGTGGGCGTTTCAGAACCGGTTTTTGTTAATTTCACATCACAATTCCCCCAGGCCCTTTCCCTGCAGACAGACACCCTAGATTCTGTCATGCTGGGAAATGCTCAATCTGTTTATTACAATTTAGACCTGGCCCCTCCTGCCAGGCTATGTCCACAGACACATTTTTAACCTCCCTTCTCTCTCCCCTCACCCCTTCTCTGAACACAAGGCTAGAAAAGAGCAGAACCAAAGGAGTCACGTGGGGGATACCCTCAGACACTGAACCCACGGCAGCCACACCCCAGCAGGGGGAATATGGAGTCAGGAACTGGCTTTTGCTCTGTCTGATCCTTGTTTTGTTCACTGGAAAGTGGTTCTGCCCCAGGATGCAGCAATACATGTGTCTGGGTGGACTAGAGAGTTGTAAATCTCACCTCCACATTCATTTCTCCCACTGCCCCTTTCAGTCTCTCCTTCCCCTGTCCTCTCTCCCTGCCCCTCTGGCTGGGACAGTCCCATTCCTGGGGGCTTTGCTCTCCCATGGCTGGATTTCCTCCTGGCAACCGCTAATGGGAGGAGAAATGAGGTGGTGTTGTTTGTGCAGAGTCTCTTTCTTGCCAGACCCTAGGACATTCCCTGAGGTCTTTCAGTTACCTGGAGACTCTGGCTCAGAATTTAGTAGTAACAGGGCCCAGGACTGCCCTAGGGGTCTAGGACCACCTGCAGAAAGTCATCCCCTGGGCCGGGCAGACAAGAAGCTTTAATTAAGGTCACTTCCCAGCACAGAGCCCCACTGGGGGAGCAGCAGCTGCCAAGCCTGGTCTCCCAGATCACAATGGAGGCTGCAGCATCTGACCCAGGAAGCTGAACCCCAATATCCTGAGCAGAGAGGGACAGAGTGTTTCAGCAGCTTCCCTCCTTTAGCTCTCTGGGGAGAGCAGTTAATGGGAGCCCCTCCTCACACGGAGAATGGCTGATCTCATTTGACCCACTGTCCATCTGGAATCACTCCTTGTCTTTCCATACAGTGACTCTGGATTAACAACGGTCTCAATGACACCGGATTTCAGAAAGAATGAGTTCAGAACGCTGTGGAAAAGACCATCGTGTGGCAGTGCTGACTCCCTTCCCACCTCCCACACCCCCGCAGATCTAGGACAAGGACTGGGGGCAAAAATTTTCCAAACGGAACCGAAAGTTCCTGCAGTTTTCAAAAGAGGAGAAAAGTAAATTCTGTGATTTCACACTAACAGTGTTTGCTAAGTGGACAGAAGGTTATCACAGTGACAGGGCACGTGACTGGGGAATGGGCTTGGTGACCTGGTGACTAGGAGCCAGGACTCTGGTACAAGTTGACCAGAGAGAAGGATCATGGTTAGCAGCAGCCCCCAGACACCCCCTAGTACCCAGAGCCCAGACCCCCCAGCCAGGGGCCCCAGACACCCCCCAGCTAGGATCCCATCAGATATTCCCTGGGACACAGCCCCCAGAGTCCCTGGCCAGGGACCCCAGATACCCCTCAAAGCCCCACCGGCCAGACAACCCCCACCACACCATGATTGCCAGGTTGGGAATCCCAAACGGTTCCCCCCATCAAGAGCCCCCAGCAGCCAGGGACCCCCTCAAGGGACCCCCCCCCACTGGGAACTCAGTCCCTCACTGCCTGCCTAGGAACTTCCCCACCCTCCAGAACGATCTACCCTGACATTTGCCTGGGACCCCTTCTCTGCCCAGTGTGACCCCCTGATGCTTTACAGTGCGACCCATCACTCTGCTACCCTGGCATGCCCTCACCTAGTGCCAGGGTTCACCTCCCCCAGCTCTGTGCACTGGGCATGGCAACAAAACCAGGAACCAGCGGGGGAAGCACAGACAGAGCCCCTGGCACAGAACCAGGCTCCCTCTAACTCTCTGTTCCGCCTCCCCAAGAGACACCCACCCCCACTGTTCTGCAGCCACCAGGCCCCCAGCGATACCCACCTCCAGGACCCATAGCCTCAGGGATGGGCACATCAGAACCACCACCCCCGAAAACCCCAAACCTCCACAACACACCAACCTGACTAGGGTACTCCCTTCCCAGTCACCCAGAGGCCTCCCCCTACCACAATGCCCCTTCAGCTGCAATCTCCCCACACAGACACCTTCCCTGCCCCTGCAAGTGTTACCTCACAGAGTGTCAGAAGTGGCTAGAAAGCTAACACCACCTCCTGCTGGCCAGTCACACAGGCAGAGGGAGCCTGGGGAGTGCTTCTTTAACAGGAGAATGGAAGGCCTGGAGGGCAAGAAAGATCCACGGGCTGTCACTAGCAAATAATGGCCACCATGGATCCACCCCAGAGGCGGCTGCATCTTAGCACATTGGGAAACAACCCATCATATTCAATTAGAAATAAAACAACTAGATAGAAGTGGGGCAAATGTTTGGGGTATTTTATATCAATCTTTGAGACACGCAGAGAGAACCCTGTCACAAACGAGATTTGATAACATGAGAGAAAACCACCAAGATCGGAGGGGATTTGGTGTTGCTATTAAATAACTAGTGGAAAAGAGGGACTGTTGGACTGGATTTTATATGACTGTCCAATACATAAGCAGAATGTGATGGTCCCCCCCGGCCACGGGGCAACCATTCACGTGAGCAGCTCAGAGCCCTTTGAGGAGCTGATTTAAGGGCGGGGGGGAGCTGGAAGGCTCCCTGGACAATGGAAGGGGGCCGCAGGGGAATTGGGAAATGGGGTCTGGGCAGTCTCCATGGGGGATGTGCTCCTCCCTTCCCTTCCCTGCCCTAGCAGAGAACGGGAACCTCATCTCATCCCACTCCAGTGGGAACCATGTTCTGGGGAATGACCCAGGGCAACAATTTCCCACCCAAACAAGGACAAATCGCTGCAGATAAAATCGGTGGGAAAATCCACCCCCCATCGGAGAGATTTTAAAATGACATTTGGGAAGTATGGAGAGAAAAGGGAAAATCAGAGGCAATTAGAGAGCTGATCATTGGGGGGGGGGAGGAGAATCTCCCTGGATTTTATAGCTACGTGTGATAATGAGAGAGAAAAGGGGAAATCTTGAGAGAATGTGTGTGTGGGAGGAAATGGCAAAAACAGGGACAGGATCCAGTTAACTCACCTCCCTCCCACCCCGGGAATGTCCTGGCTGCACAGAGACAGATCTACCCCCCGCACCCCAGTGACCTCCCACGCCTGCAACTCCGGCTTCTCCTCCCCCTCGACACCTCCGCCCTCACACCAAAGGGGGGGGCTCTGCCAGCGCCTCCCCCTGAGCTCAACTCCTGCTCCTCCCCGCAACCCGGATTGTGCCCTTTAGCCACCCACGAACCCTGCCTCCAGCTGCCTGACCCCCCCCGTGAATCAATTTCCTGCTCTGCGCCCGCCCCTCCCACGCTCCCTGTTACTCCCCCGCCCGCTCCAGCCCCGCCCCCAGCGCCCGGCGGAACGTTACGGCTGGTCCGGGCAGGGGGAAGGGCAGCGGCTTCAGTGGCTTTTACTGGGTATGTGCAGTGCCCGGGAGTAGCACATTGCTATGGGGAGGGATTTAATACACCGCCCCCCCCCGCCTGGCCCGGGGGCCGCCCCTCCCACCCACACGACGGCCGGGCCCCGGCCCCCCCATCCCAGCGGGGTGGGCGGGCGGATCCTCCTGCAGCTCCACTGGGGCCGAGGCGCCTTCAAGGCTTCTCCCAGGCTCCCTGGGGCAGAGTCAATTTCCTGCCCCTCAGCGCCTCTCATTCCCCGGGGTCTCCGGGTCACAATGTCCCACCGCCCTTCCCCCGCCTGCAGCTCCGGCTTCTCCCCTCCCGCCCCGCCAGCCACACCAAGGGGAACCCCCGGGCCCCAGTCTCTGTCCCCACCTGGATCCCAGCGAGGCCGGGGACAGATCCTGGCTGCAGCTGAGAACAGCGGCTCCGCTCCGGCTCGGGAATCTCCAGCGCTGCTGGCAGCACGTGGAGAACCAGGAAGCAGCTGTTCATCCCGGGCTCCGAGTCAGAATGTGCCAGAGCCCCACCCCCAGGAGCTGCCCCACCCCTGAGCTGAGCCAGAGCCCCGCCCCCAGAAGCTGCCCTGCCCATGGGCTGTGCCAGAGCCCCTCCCCCAGGAGCTGCCCCGCCTCGGGCTGTGCCAGAGCCCCACCCCCAGGAGCTGCCCTGCCCATGGGCTGTGCCAGAGCCCCGCCCCCAGGAGCTGCTCCGCCCCTGCTCTGTGCTGGAGCCCCGCCCCGAGGAGCTTCCCCCACCTGGGATGTCTCAGAGCCCCGCCCCCTGGAATTTCCCCATGTTGGGTCTCTGAGCTTTGTTCTCCTGCCGCCTTCTTCCCAGGACCCCCTGCTCCCTTCCTGTGTCTGCAAACACCCCCTCTCCCCCGGGGCCGGCTGCAGTGCTCGCTGAGGCTGACTCCAGTGGCTGAAGTTGCCTCCATCTCTGCTTCACCTGGAGGGGGAGACACAAAGAGAGGAGATGGTCCCATTGTGTCAAACCAGAATCAGGGGGCAAGGAAAGAAGGACTGTTTGGAAAGGTGGGTTTTTTGTGGGGGGGGGGTGAGCCCGAGGGATTCAGAAGATTTTGATCAGCAGAGGCTCAGGGAAATTGAGGGGAACCTCCTGGGTGTCTCAGTGTTGCCCAGGGTTTGTACAGCACCTTGCATAATATGAGGTCTGATCTCAGTCATGGTCTGTGCAGCACCTGGGAGCCCTGATGTCTGTTTCCTGATCACAGGCTCTGGGAATGGAGAGAGGGAAACCTCAGCACCTGATGGTTAATGCAGCCCTGTGTGCAACCCCTGCTAGGGTGATCCGACAGCAAATGTGAAAAATTGGGATGGGGGTGGGGTTAATAGGCACCTATATAAGAAAAAGACCCCAAAATCGGGACATCTAGTCATGCTAGTCCCTGCTGTTCTCATAAGGGGTCGGCTTAGAGAGAGTTTGGCTACACTTGCAGCTGTCCAGCGCTGGGAGTTAAAGCTGTCTTCCTACAGCTGTTTAGGGAAAGCGCTGCAGTGTGCACACACTGACAGCTACCAGCACTCTGTCATGGCCACATTTGCAGCGCTGTTGGGAGTGGTGCATTATGGGCAGCTATCCCAGCATTCAAGTGGCTGCAATGTGCTTTTCAAAAGAGGAGGGTGGGGTGGAGTGTGACACGGAGCGTGGGGGAGACAGAGCGAGTGGATCTTCGGAGCTGACACTGTGTCAGCTCCCTGCCTGGCAAGTTCAAGCCTCCTCCCCCACCCCTCTCTCATTCACTAAATGCAAATAGCCGCCTTTGTTTTTTTCCTCACAGACCAGATAAGCCGCTGATCCAAAACAGACCCCCCCCCGTGCCCACCCGGCTGCTTCTCTCCTCAAGCAAACACCAGCTGTGGGTGTTCCAAAGGGATCCCCCTGCCTCTGCTCATTCACTGCAAACAGTAACTGTGTTTGGTTTTTAGATAAGCAGCTCCGGGAGCCTTGAGCTCACAACAAAACAAACAGAGGCATCACACCAAAACAAAGAGCGTTATCTCTACTTAAAAGCATTATGGGAAGGTTCCGGAGGTCAGTGACAGCGTAGTAAGATTAATCACTGTTTACACTGGCACCCCAGCGCTGCATCACCAGCTCTGTTCTCTTTATTCCTCTCATCGAGGTGGAGCACATGCAGCACTGTAGCCAGGGAGATACAGCGCTGTATGTGCCTTGCCAGTGTGGACGGGGAGTAAGTTACAGCGCTGTAAAGCCACCATCTGCACTGTAACTCTCCAGTGTAGCCAAGGCCTGAGTTGTAGTAATAATAGCAGCCAAGAATCCGGTGGCACCTTCTAGACTAACAGACGTATTGGAGCATGAGCTGTCGTGGGTGAATACACACTTCGTCAGATGCAACAATAGTCCCATATGGTCTAGTGGTCAGGATTCCTGGTTTTCACCCAGGTGGCCTGGGTTCAACATTTGGTGTAGGAAGAGTGCAGAGCTTTTGCCCAGAGTGGAGGCAGGAAATGAAAGGAACAGGAAGGGATCCTGCCAGCAGTGGAGTTAGACAGTGTAGGGAGGGGACCCCAGAAGTGGGGGTGGGGCAGTGGTTTGGGGGGAGATGAGGGAAGGATCCCAGCAGTGCGGGAAGTTGACAACCTGGAGAGCACAGGCCTGGAATGGGGACCTGGAAGAGTGAATGTGTCCCTCTAAACCCATCAACTGCAGACGAGGCAGGCTTGGAAGAATTGTGTATTTGTTGGTAAATGTCAATTTCTGTGTAAACACACAACCCAATGGCAAAATATTTCCATCAATAATCATCAAAATTGACAGATGGGCAAAGTAAGAAACATGCTGCTTGAGAACTTATCATGTTGTAGGAGCAGCAGTGATCTGTATGCTCTGTATAACCTGTATGCTCAAAAGGTCCGTTAACTCCCCCAGCTTGTGTCCTTTCCCTCTTTGAATGCCTGTGAAGTGGCTTTCCCACTCCCTTTGTACCTCCAGTGAATGCCCTTCACCCAGCCCATCTGGCCAGTGGTTCGCTGTGTCCCTCATCCTACTGCACGATCCCGCCCGAGCGCCTATACCGCTACTTCCTGGAAGTATTCGCTGACAAGCCCAGGAACGACGTGCAGCGCCCAGAGTGCCTTCACCCGCTGCCCCGCATCACCAACGCAGATGGCCTAGAGGCTGATTTCACGCCCAAAGAGGTAATGGCCAGGCTCTCCAGGACCAAAAACACTGCACCCGGAAAAGACGGCATCCCCTACAGCCTCCTCAAAAAGCGGGACCCCGGCTGCCATGTCCTCTCCGGCATCTTTAACCTATGCCGGTGCTTTGGCCGGCCACCCACCTCCTGGAAGAAGGCCATGACGGTCCTGATCTACAAGAAGGGTGAGCGAGACGACCCCAGCAACTGGAGACCCATCTCCCTCTGCTCCACAATGTACAAGCTATATGCCAGCTGCCTGGCAGCCAGAATCACGGAGTGGGCGACGACCGGGGGAGCCATCAGCCCGGCCCAGAAGGGCTTCATGCCATCTGAGGGGTGCTACGAGCACAACTTCCTGCTCCAGACCGTCCTCCAGACGACCAGGAGGGCCCACAACCAGTGCGCAATAGCGTGGCTGGATCTGGCCAACGCCTTCGGGTCCATCCCCCACCATCACATCTTCAGCACCCTACGGGAGTTCGGGATGCCGGAGACCTTTCTCCGCCTGATCCGGGAACTCTACAAGGGCTGCAGCACCACCATCCGTTCGGTAGAAGGCGAAACAGCCGAGATCCCGATCCGCAGCGGCGTGAAGCAGGGCTGCCCCCTCAGCCCGATCATCTTCAACCTCGCCATGGAGCCACTCCTGCGGGCAATCTCCGATGGCGCCGACGGCTTTGACCTGCACGGAGAGAGAGTGAACGTGTTGGCCTACGCAGATGACCTAGTCCTGATCGCGGACGACCCCGAGAGGCTCCAGGGCATGCTCAACACCATCGGGAGAGTCGCAGAATGGACGGGACTCCGCTTTAACGCCAAAAAGTGCGCGTCCCTCCACGTCAACTGCAGCAAGAAGAACTCAGTGCAGGCTACGGACTTCCTCATCCAGGGTGAATCCGTCGTCCCCCTGGCCGAGGGGCAGGCGTACCAACACCTCGGCACGCCGACGGGCTTCCGTGTCCGGCAGACCCCCGAGGACACCATCCAGGAAATCCTGCAGGACGCCGCCAGGATCGACGTTTCCCTGCTGGCTCCGTGGCAGAAAATCGACGCCCTCAACACGTTCCTGATCCCCCGCATTGCCTTCGTCCTGAGAGGATCCGCCGTAGCAAAGGTGCCCCTCAACAAGGCGGACAACGTCATCCGGCAACTGGTGAACAAGTGGCTGTCCCTGCCCCAGAGAGCAAGCAACGAGCTGGTCTATATTGCTCACCGGCACGGTGGCGCCAATGTCCCCCGCATGGGAGACCTCTGCGATATCGCGGTCGTCACACATGCCTTTCGCCTCCTGACGTGCCCGGACGCCGTGGTAAAGAACGTCGCGACGACCGCCCTGCGCTCCGCCACAGCAAAGCGAATCAACAGAGCTGCCTCTGGCCAAGATATAGCCAACTTCCTGAGCGGCTCCATGGACGGTGACTTCGCCCGAGACAGAGGCGACATAGCCTCACTGTGGACCCGTGCCCGCATTGCCACGCGCCGACTGGGGAAACGACTAGGCTGCCGCTGGGTATGGAGCGAGGACCGGCGGGAGCTGGGAATCCTGATACCGCGGACCGAGACGGAGGACAACACCGTCATCAGCCCTGGAGCCAGAGGCACACTGGAGAGGTCGCTGAAGGCCGCCGTACGCGCGCTCTACTTGGGCACGCTGAAGAAAAAACCAGACCAGGGCAAGGTTTTTGAGGTCACCAGCAAGTGGGACTCCAGCAACCACTTCCTCCACTCAGGCAGCTTCACCCGCTTCGCTGACTGGCGCTTCATACACCGCGCCCGACTAAACTGCGTCCCGCTCAACGGAGCCGTCCGCCACGGGAACCGAGACAAGCGCTGCAGGAAGTGTGGGTACGCCATGGAGACCCTGCCCCACGTCCTGTGCAGCTGCAAGCCCCACGCCAGAGCCTGGCAGCTGCGTCACAATGCCATCCAGGACCGTCTGGTAAAGGCCATCGCTCCGCACCTGGGAGAAAAAGCCACCAACCGCACCATCCCTGGCACCGACAGCCCACTGCGCCCGGACATCGTCGTCACGGACGAGGCTCGAAAAAAGATCATCCTCGTTGACGTGACGGTTCCTTTCGAGAACAGGACCCTGGCCTTCCGCGAGGCCCGAGCCCGAAAGCTCGAAAAATACACCCCCTTGGCGGACACTCTGAGGTCAAAGGGCTACGAGGTCTATACCGACGCCCTGATCGTTGGGGCCCTGGGCGCCTGGGACCCTTGTAATGAACGCGTGCTTCGGGCTTGCGGGGTAGGCCGTCGCTACGCGCAGCTCATGAGACGCCTGATGGTCTCGGACACTATCAGATGGTCCAGAGACATCTACACGGAGCACGTCACCGGTCACCGCCAATACCAGGAGTAAGCGGGCGTGACTCCGTGCACCCGAAGGGGGGAGGAGATCTTCACACACCCCCGTTGGACTCTATCCCCTGAGCCCTGAACCCACCAAACCAAACTCCACTATGTGAGGGTCGCCCTATCCTCATCACCCAGCTCGCTCCTTTATTCCCATGACTATCTGTAACCTGTTTGTATGAGCGATAAGTACCCTCACTGCCTCTCGACTGTATCTTGATCTCACCCAAAGTTCACCCCACATTGGGGACATGACAGACTGTATATGGTATATGCTGCCCAATACCAAAATACTGAACCCCCCCCCGTAGTCTGTATGCTATCCCCGATGAAACAATAACTGATGCTTTAAACTCTCTGTATCGTTTATTTTCAAATATTCACTAATAAACATTAAAATTCTGTTGCACCTCAGGCAGACTGATCTTCATCGCACCGTCCATCGCTGCGCTGTGGGACACTTACCTTAAAGGATCCTGACATCTCCACTGCCAGGCCTGTCCTGGGAGCGTGAGTATGAGTGTGACACCCTCCCCCATCCCTTCTTTTGAGCTTAGCTATGAAGCTAATAAACGTGCTGCTTTCTGCCAAACTCTGGGGGGGAGGGGCATTATTAGTCCTCTCTAAGCTTACTAACTGACCCAATTTTGGGTAACACAAGCAACATTGTTTGATCTGTTATTGTACCAAAGGGGGAGATGGTTGTCTATAAAAGAGGGTGAAGACTAAATGCCTCTGATGAGAATGGGATTTGAACCCATGCAGACAGAGCATAATTGGGTAGCAGTCCATCACCTTAACCACTCAGCCACCTCATCTGAGCTTTCAAAAAAAGGACAGGAGGAGAAATCTAAGGCCGGCAGAGATAGGGACACTAAGGAGTTTTTAAATACTAAGCGTAAGCAGGGTCTGAATGAGCTCCCCTCTCTCACCTAGTGAGGAGCTGGGGAAAGACTTCAGGAACAGACCGTGTTTGCATAGACACACCTACTCTACCTAGCTATGCAGCATGATGGGGCCGCTTCCCCAAAATGACCAGTTTGGGATGGTCTTGGGTTACAAATCACTTTAGGATTGAGTGGAATGAAATGTTATTCTCCTTCCTGTATGAGTGAGGGGCAGCAGAACATACCTAGGCCGTCCTGATGGAGGGGTAGGTGAGTGAGGAATAGCTTTTATTGGACTGCAGAGAAGTGATTGAGGACGTCACCCTAAACCAGTGGTCCCCAAACATTTCACATTGTGCCCTCTTAGCCATGGCTGTGGCCCCTCGGAAGCCACGGTCAAGAACCGGGGCTGGGAGGAGTGGGGCTGTTGCTTGCTGGGGAGAGGGGTGCGGACAGGGGTAAAGGGGTCGACGCTGGGCTGGGAGCCAGAGTCTCAGGCTGAGGGTGGGGTTGGGGAAGAGCTGTGGCAGAGCGGTGCTCCCTCCCTGCCCTCTATGTGGGCTGGCTCATGTCCTGAGGTGCCCCCATGAATGTTCCTCTGTGTCCCCCTTGGAGTCGCACCCCACATTATGGGGACCACTGAACCCTACTCGCTAAGCTGGGGCTAGTGATTCCAAACCCCCGGGAAAGGGAGAACAAGTGTGGGGGCTCCAGCACCAGAACCATGCCCCTACTTTTTGTCTGTGGCTCTACCCCCTTCCACCCATGGCCCCATCCACTGTCAATTCTGTTCCACCCCTTCCCCCACCAGCCCCACCCTATCACTCCTTTAGCCCTGCCTCGCTGTGGCTCTGAGACCAGAGAAGCTCTGTGCCCCTGCTGCAGCCCCCGGGCTGTAGCAGGGAGTGGGAGCTCCTGCAGCCCTGGGGCTGACATAGGGGAGACTTTTCCAGGGGGACCTAACTTGGCCAGGGCCCCTGATCATGGGCCCCACTGTCCCCTTGGCAGTGCAAGGTTTGAGGAGGCTGAGCCCCCTTGTCATAAACAGATAGCTAAGTGTTAATGTTCTTTTACCTATAAAGGGGTAACACCAGTAACCTAAAACACCTGACCAGAGGACCAATCAGGAAACAAGACTTTTTCAAATCTGGGTGGAGGGAAGTTTGTGTGTGAGTTCTTTGTTCTTTGTCTTGTGACTGTGGCGTCTCGGCTATGAGAGTGATTTTTCTATCTCCTGCCTTTCTAATCTTCTGTTTCCAAGTTTTAAGTACAAAGATAAGAAGACAATAAGTTTATATTGGTTTTTTTTGTATTGACATGTGTGTAGTTGCTGGAATGTTTAAATTGTATTCTTTTTGGATAAGGCTGTTTATTCATTTTTTTCTTTTAAGCAAATAACCCTGTATTTGTCACCTTAATACAGAGAGACCATTTTTATGTCCTTTTCTTTCTTTTTATATAAAGCTTTCTTTTTAAGACCTGTTGGATTTTTTCTTTAGTGGGGACTCCAGGGAATTGAGTCTGCAGCTCACCAGGGAATTGGTGGGAGGAAGAAGTCAGGGGGAAAATCTCGTTGTGTTAGATATACTAGCCTGACTTTGCATACCCTCTGGGTAAGGGGGAAGAGAGATTAGCTATCTTGGTACTTCTATTTCCAGGACTGGAAACAGGGAGGGGGGAGTCCCTCTGTTTAGATTCACGGAGTCTGCTTCTGTATATCTCTCCAGGAACCCAGGGAGGGAACACCTGGAGGGGAGGAGGGGGAAGGGAAATGGTTTATTCCCCTTTGTTGTGAGACTCAAGGCATCTGAGTCTGGGGGTCCCCCGGGGAAGGTTTTGGGGAGACCACAGTGAGCCAGGCACTGTATAAATCCCTGGCTGGTGGCAGCTTTACCAGGTCCAAGCTGGTAACCTCCAAGCTTAGTTTTCATGCTAACACCCATATTTTGGACGCTAAGGTCCAAATCTGGGAAAAAATGTTATGACACCCCTCCCCCCTGAGCCTCCATTATGAGCCGCCCAGGCTACCACTGCTCAGTGTGTGGCCAGTCTCTGTGTTTTCTGCTGCTCGTTCTGGGGAGCCTGGCCGACCTTAGGGGTGGTGCCCCTCGATAGCCGCCCAGGGCTCCAGGGGTCAAAGGGCACCGTGTGGCAGTGCAAAGGTGCTCACTGCTCTCCCCTGCCCCAATGCTCCTCCATGGGTCCATAGAGGTTTGAGAGGAATAAGGAGCAACCCTATGTGCTCCATGCGTCCTGGTCACTTTTCACACTTGGGCTGTGCTGTGAGGGGAGCATCAGAAGCTGCTGCTCTCTGCCCTCCCGCTATGCAGCCCGGCTGAGGAAAGTGACCTGGATGCAGGGAGCTCAGATGATCTCACTTCTTGCCCCCACATCCCACAGCCCCTAGGGGTGCCCAGATGAGCAGCGTTCCAGGAAGGAGTGGGGGGCAGCAATGCCAGCTGCTCCATGCACACAGGTCAGTCTCCCCATGTGGGTGCAGGAGGGGGTGCAAGGGTTTCTGTGATGCCTATTCTATCAATATCGTCACTTAATACCAGGCACTCAAATTCACCAGTCTTAGTACTTAGACGTTTAGCGTTTGTATTTAAGCACTTCTAAAATGTGTCCCATTTTAGCTGTCTGCTATTACATGATGTAGTTGAGGGAGACTCTTTCATTTCACTCTTTCTCATCAGAACCTACCTATACATTATCATATTCCATCCTCTCCACCTTACTAGGCTATAGAGAATCCCTGTGAATAGTTCCTCTCCTAACGGATGTCTCTGTCTGAACCCTGTGCTCCTCAGCGCCTGTCGGCTTTCCCCAGCTCTGAGGCTGTGTCTACACCACGCACCTTACCAGGGTGCAGCTGTGCCACTCTAACCATGCCATTGTAAGGTGCGCTGTGTGGCCGTCCTTATCGCTGAGAGAGAGCTTCCCCGGCAACAAAGCCAAACTACCTCCAATGAGGGGCAGGAGCTTTGTCACGGGGAGCACAGCTCCACCTATGATGCGCTGTTCACACTGCCGCTTTTCATGGCTCAAATTTTGGCATTCAGGGAGTGTTTTTTCTCACCGCAGGGAGACAAAATTTTTAGCAACAAAAGCCGAAATTAAAAAAACTCCTCTGCAATCTATTTTATTTTACATTTATGCAACCTTTATACTGCCTCCAGTTCTGGTATCCTCATTTGAAAAAGATGTTGTGAAATTGGAGCTAGGGCAGCAAAGAGCCACCAAATGTTCTGAGGGCTGGAGAAAAATGCCTTCCAGTGAGCTATTGAAAGAGCTCAACCTGTTTAGCTTATCAAAAGAAGATTGAAAGGTGATTTCATTGAAATGTTGAAGGGCCTTAATGGAGAGAAAAGATTGGGTATTTACGGGCTCTTGAATGGAGCAGAGAAAGGCATAACAAGACCCAATGGCTGGAAAGTGAAAAGAGACAAATTCATATTACAACTGAGGCACAATAGTCAACAGCGAGGATGATTCACCACAGGAGCAAGCTACCAAGGAAAGTGGTGGATTCACCATCTCCTGATGTCATTTAATGAAGACTAGATGCCTTTCTGGAATGTGTTTGCCCCCAAAGTAGCTGTTATGTCATACAGGAGGCCTGTGATATGCAGGTTAGATGCTCTAATGGTGTCTTCTGACCATGAAGTCGACTAATTTCTGAAAAACTGAGTGTAGCATTGGGAGCAGCGTCTGATGTTTTCCTGTCTAGCCGGCTTGCTGCCTAGAACGAACGCTCCTTGAGTGGGGTGATCCACAGGGAATAGCTCAAACCTCCAAAGTGCCTGGCCAGGGGCAGGACATTAGCCCAGAAAGGGAGGGGTGTGGCAGTGACATCACAAAGGCCTTTTGCAGGACCTCAGACCATTGGTCAAAGGTGGTGGGGAGGTGGTGACCTCACAGAGAGATGCTGACATCAGCCAGGCAGGACAGGGGCGAGGGGCCAGGGAAACCTCAGAGACCTCTGTGGCTTTGCTTCAAGACATTTCCTTCTCCAGGTCTCTCTTTGAGGACTGAGAGATTATTTGGGGTCATGGACGTGAGCGCCAGGAGGAACCTCTTTCGAGTTTCCTCCTTCTCTTGTAGTGATTTTACTAGAAAACAGCCGTCCCTGTTTAGAAGGTAAGAGCCTCCTGGAGGTTTGAAACCTGTTCAGTCTGAACTATCTGGTGACAAGTGAATTCTAGGCATGGAAAACACGAGCTTAAGAAGGCAGAATTTTATTGAGCACCTGG